>NC_081552.1:141322302-141623854 GCF_963082655.1 Stomoxys calcitrans | reverse complement strand
CTCAAGGAATGCAATAAGATTACCAGAGTAGCAAAACGTACCTCCTGGAAGCTTTTCTACGAACAGGTCGATAGCGTTAATGACGCCGCCAAGATCAAAAAGCTTCTCTCAAAAACCAATGTCCAAACTGAAACTTTAGAAGACAACATGTGAGCAGAAACAAGGGAGGACATTATTTACAATTACAGAATTTATGGTGAAGGAATCCTTGAGGAGCTGCAAACCATTTAAGTCACCCGGACCCAATGGAATATTTCCGGCGGTACTGCAGAAAAAGGCAGATTATCTGGCCCCTAGTCTGACCAAAATTTTCAAAGCGTGCCTAGGACTTGCATATACTCCGAAAGCCTGGCAGGAGGCAAGGATGGTGTTTATACCCAAGCCCGGCAAGGCAAGTTATGCGACACCAAAGGCCTACAGACCCATAAGCCTTACGTACTTTCTACTCAAAACCTTGGAACGTTTTGTGGACACCATGATAAAGAGTAGGACATCCAGCGAACTGCTCAAATACGAACAGCATGCCAATGTCAAGGGAGAGTCGGTGGAGTCTGCCCTGCACGAGGTTGTGCATCAAAGAATCCTTCGATGCCAAGACCTTTACCATGGCGGTATGCATTGACATTGAACGGGCTTTCAACAATGTTGAGACCGACATACTGATCCAATCCTTAGACCAGTATCGGGTAGACCCGGTCCTTAGAGACTGGATAAATCATATGCTAAGGAACAGGTGGATAAATTGTGTGTCTCATGGCATAAATATAAAGGAGAAAGTGGCACAAGGCACGCCACAGGGCGGAATTTTATCGCCACTCCTATGGGTGACCACCATAAATGACCTATTACAGATGCTGACTGAGGAGGGATTTGAACCAGTCTGCTACCCAGACGATAGTAGAATACTTCTAAGGGGTAAGGATCCGAGCCGCTATGCAGAAGGGCCGAAAGAGTCTTACATATGGCTAGGGGTAGCCCCAGAGGTCTCAATGTTAACACAGAAAAGACTGAAATATGTCTGTTCACGAGGTAGAAGAATGAAGGCCAATTTATAGACGTTTCCTTAATAAGACGATTTCGATATCCGACAAGGTCAAAAACTTAGGTGTGATCTTGGACAGGAAACTGAATTGGAAGTCCCACATTCAGGGGCATACTGAGAAGGCTCACATATTTTGGGCACTATGTAGACGGGCCGTAGGCTCGAAATGGGGCCTGAATCCGAGGATAGTCTCAACAGGAGAGTGATTAGAAAAATACTTACCTACGCCTCAGTAGTTTGGTGGATTGCTATGGAGAAAAAGTATATATAATATAAGTATAAAGCATATATAATATAAGGACCATACAACAGGTTCAGAGAACATGTTGTCTTGGCATAGGCGGAGCGATGAGGACCACGCCCACTTGGGAACTGGAGACTATTCTAGATATCCGACCCACTGACATACAGATTATATGTGAGGCCGCCACTGCGGCTATGAGACTTAAGGAGATGGGAGAATGGATTGAGGATGGGAGCAGCTCATACCATCGCGGTATAATCGAAGCGACGATAGGCAACCTGGAAGGAAGGTTAGAGGTTTCCGATCGGATACCTGAGACGAACCTTGAAATCGAGTGCGAGGCATTATCTTGGATTGACGGAACCAACTGGAATTGCCATCTGGAAGACCATGTTACACGAATGGATCAAAGCTAGAGGACAGAGTGGGCCTGGGGGTTTACATTGAAAACCCAAGACTGAGATCTGTTTTAGACTGCCTGGCCATAATACGGAGATCCGGGCGATCACGGAATGCGTGAGGTGGGGTGGTGTTAACGCGAGGACGTTGAGTATGAACATCTTTACGAACAGTAAACAGGCCATAAGGGCAATAGCAACCAGGTCGGAGATTAACGCCTTTTCTGAGGATGGCACGATCCGCATCGTTTGGTTGCCGGACCATAGCGGAGTAAGGGTGGGCTACGAACGCGCATTTAATTAACAATGTGAAACAGCGAAACGGTTGGTAGGACGACGAAAATCCTATGGGGAAATCCAGACTGTGAGAGGACGAAGCTATTGCTGAAAGGAAGTAAGCAGGAGGTCAGAGCACATAGGACAGTGACCTTAAATCGGAAGATTGGTTTATATGGTAGCAATTGGAGATGAATATCGAGTAGCTTAACACAACTCAGTGTCCCAAATTTCAGCAAAATCGGATAATAAATGTGGCTTTTATAGGCCTTAGGCCTTAAATAGGCGGTATATATGGTAAATTGGAAATTATGGAAAATTAAATAAACTCAAAAAAAAACCATGTACATATAAATTCATTTTGTTTTAATATTTTTTCTATCGAAACCCTTGCAATAAAGCCCATTTATTTCACACTTTGGGAGATATTCCCATACATGAGGGCTTTCCTTCGTAGCATTTTGCAAACACTATTAAGCAAAACAAGTAAAAGCGTGCTAAGTTCGGCCGGGCCGAATCTTATATACCCTCTATTAAGAGGTCAGCTAATGCAAGAAGACGAAGAATGTTTCGAATTGTTTTCAATTCAAAGGTTTTACTAGAAGTAACAAGAAGATATTTTCAAATGAAAAATATGTATGCTATGTGAGAAATTACTTCAAAGACTATCTTGGTGAAACATAAAAAGTAATAAATGAAAGTAACAAAGTGTTATTGTTAAAGTAAATCCAATACCCCTTCTCAATAACACTATATAAATATTATTTAATTAATCCGCCAAGTTCTTTGAGTTTTCTCAATTTTATGTTGCCTAATGGCTTAGTTAACATATCGGCAATCATAGTAGCCGTAGGACAGTACTTATATTCTATTTCATTGGAATTCTTAACATCTTCATCTCTATTTAATATCAATATGTTTGCAGCGTGGGTTAATTCTTTCCGAGTCTAGTATTTTTAGACAGCTTTGATTATCTTCAAACATAAGTGGCTTTTCGATAAGATTAATTTTGAAATCCTTCAGCAATTGCTGCAACCATATACACTCTTGTGTTGCTTCCGCAAGTGACACCAACTCTGCTTCAGTTGATGAAAGTGATACGATGTTTTGTTTTCGGCTTGCATAACTGATAGTGGCTTGACCAAGTTTGAATAAATATCCACTAGTTGACTTGCGATCTTTGTTGTCATCTGCCCAATCAGCATCTGCATAACCCGTCAACTTTACGTCTTTCGTGCCTACACAAAGTTTTTCACATCGAGTCCCTTTCAGATATTTGAACACACTTTTCACTTCATTCCAATCCCTTTTGGACGGCTTGCTTACTTTGCGCGATAAAATAGAAATGGCAGCAGAAATGTCTGGCCTGGAATTACCAGCCAAGTAAAGTAGTGAACCAATAGCCATGCGATATTTGTTTTCGGTTTCCAATAAATCTTCATCTTTTGTTTCTTTGAAGTAGCCTGTATCTAGCGGGATAAGTGATGGTTTTGCTTTATCAAGGGCATACTGGTTAATAATTTTGTCTATATATCTAGTTTGTGATATTTGTGAGCACATCATTAATTCTTTGATTCCAACATCTAGCGGATTGTTTGAGTCCGTAAATACTTTGGTTTAATTTACAAACCAGATTCTCTTTTCCTTCCTCGATGAAACCTTTTGGCTGTTTTATAAAAATTTCCCTGTCAATATTCCCGTTCAAAAACGCCGTTTTTATATTTTTATGTGAAGCAACAGCAAGTAATGTTCGAAAGGTTGTGTGTTTCACAACTGGAGCAAAAATATGGTCGTAGTCTTCACCACATTTCTGTGAAAAACCTCTTGCAACAAGTCGTGCCTTATATCGACTTCCTCCGTCAACCAAAGTTTTTATTTTAAAAATCCATTTGCAACTTACAGATTTTCTGCCTTTGAGCAATTCTACCAAATCCCAGGTGTTATTGTTGTACATGGACTGGATTTCATCTTTCATCGCAAGAATCCACTTTTCTTTCTCTGGATGGTTCATAACTTCCTCGTACGTTTGAGGTTCTGATTTCATTGCTGTCATATTCGCTTTATATCGCTTGGGCTTCTTACCTTTTGTTGACCTTAGTGAAACCCTTTTTAGGATAACTGCATCTTCTTCTTCATCTTCTTCGGAAGTAAATGAATCACTTGCGGTTTCGAAAGGTTCATCTTCTGACGCAATTTCGATGGTATCTGGTATCTCATCTATAACTTCTTCGTTGTCATTTGATGTTTGCCCGATTTCGCAATTTTCTTCGAATGGAGTTTCCGCAAATTCAACTTTCGACTTGTCTTCTTCCAAAAAACTTACGTTTCTACTTATGATAATGATTTTATCATTGGGATCCAGCAGACGATAACCTTTTGTTTCATCATAATATCCCACGAAGATGTATTTTCTTGCAACAGCATCCAGCTTTTGGCGCTTCTTCTTTGTGACGTGAGCATATGCAACAGAACCAAAAATCTTAATATGTTTCATGCTTGGCTTTTTCGAATGCCATTCCTCATAGGGTGTTACTTTGGTTGCAAACGTTGGTAGACGATTTTGTAGATAATTTGCAGTGCTAACTGCCTCTGCCCAATATTTTCATACGCTTACCAAATTTTGTTTCAGTGTATGCTACAAAATCTTTGATTTTATGAATTGCTTCCCCAGTTGGAGTGCAATTTTGCATGGGACCACACAAATCACTGTGTATTATGTCGAGTGTGCTTTTTGCGCGATTTTCTGCAATCTTCGGAAAGGGTTTCCGGGTCATCTTTCTTTTATTAAAAACACTTCACACTTACTTTCACAATTGCATCTCTCCAATTGTATCCCAGACATTAGTGACTTATTCACATTTATTGCATCCATATCACGGTGACCAAATCGACGGTGCCAAATGTGAATACACGATGTCATCATAGCCGTATGTTTTTCATCCATTACAAATAGATTTCCGTTTAATGTGGCACTAGCATACAACTCACCTTTCAGAGTTATCAAACACTTCTGTCCTTCGAATTTTATTGTGAAGCCTTGCATTGTCAACTTTGGGACTGATAACAAGCTTCCCTCCAATTTCGTTTCTATACCCTCCACCATAAGATGGGGGTATACTAATTTCGTCATTCTGATTGTAACTACTCGAAATATTCGTCTGAGACCCTATAAAGTATATATATTCTTGATCGTCGTGATATTTTATGTCGATCTAGCCATGTCCGTCCGTCTGTCCGTCCGTCCGTCCGTCCGTCTGTCCGTCCGTCCGTCCGTCTGTCTGTCGAAAGCACGCTAACTTCCGAAGGAGTACAGCTAGCCGCTTTAAATTTTTCACAAATACTTCTTATTAGTGTAGGTCGGTTGGTATTGTAAATGGACCATATCGGTCCATGTTTTGATATAGCTGCCATATAAACCGATCTTGGGTCTTGACTTCTTGAGCCTCTAGAGTGCGCAATTCTTATCCGATTGGGATGAAATTTTGCACGACGTGTTTTGTTATGATATCCAAAAACTATGCCAAGTATGGTTCAAATCGGTCCATAACCTTATATAGCTGTTATATAAACCGATCTTGGGTCTTGACTTCTTGAGCCTGTAGAGTGCGCAATTCTTATCCGATTGGAATGAAATTTTGCACGACGTGTTCTGTTACGATATCCAACAACTGTGCCAAGTATGGTTCAAATCGGTACATAACCTTATATAGCTGTCATATAAACCGATCTTGGGTCTTGACTTCTTGAGCCTCTAGAGTGCGCAATTCTTATCTGATTGGGATGAAATTTTGCACGACGTGTTTTGTTATGATATCCAACAACTGTGCTAAGTATGGTTCAAATTGGTCCATAACCTGATATAGCTGCCATATAAACCGATCTTGGGTCTTGACTTCTTGAGCCTCTAGAGTGCGCAATTCTTATCTGATTGGGATGAAATTTTGCACGACGTGTTTTGTTATGATATCCAATAACTGTGCCATGTATGGTTCAAATCGGTTCATAACCTGATATAGCTGTCATATAAACAGATCTGGGGACTTGACTTCTTGAGCTTCTAGAGTGCGCAATTCCCATCCGATTTGGTTGAAAATGTTCATGAAGTATTTTTTTCTTACTTTCAACAACTGTGTCAAAGAAGGTTCAAATCGGTTCATTACCTGATATAGCTGCCATATAAACCGATCTGGGATCTTGACTTCTTGAGCCTCTAGAGGTCGCAATTATTATCCGATTTGACTGAAATTTTGTACTACGGATCCTCTCATGACCATCAACATACGTGTGTATTATGGTCTGAATCGGTCTGTAGGCCGATACAGCTCCCATATAAATCGATCTCTCTAGTTTACTTCTTGAGCCCCCCAAGGGCGCAAATCTTATTCGAATTGGCTGACATTTTACACAGGTCTCCAACATATAATTTAATTGTGATCCAAACCGGACCATATCTTGATATCGCTCTAATAGCAGAACAAATCTTTTCTTATATCCTTTTTTTTGCCTAAGAAGAGATGCCGGGAAAAGAACTCGACAAATGCGATCCATGGTGGAGGGTATATAAAATTCGGCCCGGCCGAACTTAGCACGCTTTTACTTGTTCATTTTAATTTCCTTATGTAAACCATAAAATATTCATTCGCCAACACCATTGGACTTCAAAATTGTACCATCAGCTAGATACACATCATTGGCACAATTTTTATCAAGCTCCGTGAAAAAACTCTCGTTACACGTCATATGGCAAGTTGCAGCGGAATCTATGAATCACATGTTCTCATTTTGAGATGAAGCGGCTACAAAACACGCATTTGAGTCCGCTTTTGATGCATATTTAGCATTTGCTCTCTGCTTATTTTGACGTTGGTTGCAATTTCTTTAAATGTGTCCGTTCTTTCCACACTGATAACATTTCGGGTTATAACCTGGATTCTTGCTTCTGGTTTTTAACACAAATCCTTTTCCGGGCGAACTTCCAAGGCTGACACCAAGATATTATAATCTTCCGGCAAGCTTCCAAGAAGGAAAGACACGACCTTATGCTCGGGAAATTCTTCTCCGAGATCCTCCAATTTACCCACAATTTCCAAGAATTCTGAGATGTGATTCTCCATTGACTGGCTTTCGTTCATACGCTTCGATTCCCTGCATCTCTTCTTAGGCAAAAAAGGATATAAGAAAAGATTTGCTCTGCTATTAGAGCGATATTAAGATATGGTCCGGTTTGGACCACAATTAAATTATATGTTGGAGACCTGTGTAAAATGTCAGCCAATTCGAAAAAGAATTGCGCCCTTTGGGGGCTTAAGAAGTAAAATAGAGAGATCGATTTATATGGGAGCTGTATCAGGCTATAGACCGATTCAGACGATAATAAACACGTATGTTGATGGTCAAGAGAGGATCCGTTGTACAAAATTTCAGGCAACTCGGATAATAATTGCGACCTCTAGAGGCTCAAGAAATCAAGATGCCAGATCGGTTTATATGGAAGCTATATCAGGTTATGAACCGATGTAAACCTTATTTGACACAGTTGTTGAAAGTAAAAATAAAATAGGTCATGCAAAATTTCAGCCAAATCGGATAGGAATTGCGCCCTCTAGAAGCTCAAGAAGTCAAGTCCTCAGATCTGTTTATATGACAGCTATATCAGGTTATGAACCATACTTGGCACAGTTGTTGGATATCATAACAAAATACTTCGTGCAAAATTCAATCAAATCGGATAAGAATTGCGCCCTCTAGAGACTCAAGAAGTCAAGACCCAAGATCGGTTTATATGACAGCTATATCAGGTTATGGACCGATTTGAACCATACTTGGCACAAACCACGTCGTGCGAAATTTCATTCCAGTCGGATAAGAATTGCGCACTCTAGAGGCTCAAGAAGTCAAGACCCAAGATCAGTTTATATGGCAGCTATATCAGGTTATGAACCGATTTGAAGCATACTTGGCACAGTTGTTGAATATCATAACAAAACACGTCGTGCAAAATTTCATTCCAATCGGATAAGAATTGCGTACTCTAGAGGTTCAAGAAGTCAAGACCCTAGATCGGTTTATATGGCAGCTATATCAAAACATGGACCGATATGGCCCATTTACAATACCAACCGACCTAAACTAATAAGAAGTATTTGTGCAAAATTTCAAGCGGCTATCTTTATTCCTTCGGAAGTGAGCGTGCTTTCACAGACAGGCAGACGGACGGACATGGCTAGATCGACATAAAATGTCGCGACGATCAAGAATATATATACTTTTGGGGTCTCAGACGAATATTTCGAGTAGTTACAAACAGAATGACGAAATTTGTATACCCCCTATAGTGGAGGGTATATGTTAAAAGACGTGTTTTATATTCAAAAACAAGCAAACGAATGAAAAATTTTATTTTTCAATATACATACAAAGGGTAGTTTTCATAACTAATATTTCATAGCATACTACCATACATTATAACAAAGTTTATTTATTTAAAGTACAATCTTCATTTCCAACACCCCCATTAGATTGGTCTTTAAAGCCAAGTAAATTGCAACAATGGATATGTTTGGGAGCCGGCAATCCTTTCGTCAGTATGTCTGCCACCATATCTCTAGTTTGAATGTAAGCAATCTTAATTTGGTCTTCTTCAATTAATTCTCTAACAAAGTGATGACGAATGTCGATGTGCTTTGAGCGAGCATGAAATGTATTATTATGTGATAAACAAATAGCACTCTTATTATCGCATTTGATTTCAATGGAGTGAATTTCATCAAGTTCTGTGAGCAAGGATTTAAGCCACATTGCTTCTTGTGCTGAAGTCGATAATGCCATGTATTCAGCTTCGGTGGTAGAAAGAGCTGTAGTCTGTTGCTTCTTTGAATTCCACGATATTGGCCCATTTTGAAATTTAAAAACATAACCAGTGGTTGACTTTCTGTCATCCACATCACCAGCCCAATCAGCATCAGCAAATCCATCTATTTGACTAGATCCATCTTTACTGAATTGCAGTGCATAATGACTTGTCGCCTTAAGGTATCGGAAAATTCTTTTTACAGCTTGCCAGTGTGCTTTACCATAATTTTTATTAAATCGTGAAAGCACCCCCACTGCATATCCAATATCTGGCCTTGTCACCTGCGCTGCATACATTATGCTTCCGACTGCTTCTTGATACGGTATGGTTTTCATTTCGTTTATTTCATCTTCTGTGGTAGGACACATATTCTTGGTAATTTTCTGGTTGATATCAATTGGAGTCGAAATTGGGTTGCATTGATCCATGTTGAACTTTTTCAGCATATCTTCAATGTATGAATTCTGATTCAACCATAGCTTTCCATTCTCACGATCCCGTGTTAATTTCATTCCTAAAATATAGTGGGCTGGACCTAAGTCCTTCATCTTAAAACATTTTGAGAGTCTTTCTTTTATGTACTCTTTACTTCTTTGATTATTTGAAAATATCAAAATGTCATCGACGTAAATTGCCACGTACGTTTTCTCTCCGTTTTGAGTTTTGAAATAGATGCATGGCTCTGTTTTGGATTGTGTGAGACCAATTTTCTTCAGAGTTTCATCTAACTTTCTATTCCAAACTCTACTCGCCTGTTTTAAACCATATATGGATTTCTTTAAGTGACATACCTTACGTGTGTCCGATTTGCAACCTTCTGGGATTTTCATGTAAATTTCTTCTTTTAGTTCACTCTGAAGAAACGCTGTCACAACATCCATTTGATCTATGTCCAAGTCATGACGAACGGCCAGGCTGAGAAGAAGTCGAATGGATGAATATCTCACAACTGGTGAGAACGTTTCGCTATAATCAATTCCTTCCTTTTGTGAATATCCTTTTGCCACAAGTCTGGCTTTGTAACGCTCGATTTCACCGTTAGAATTTCGTTTTATTTTGAACGTCCATTTGCTATCAATTGCATTCCTTCCTGGTGGTAAATCAACAATTTCCCAGGTTCCATTTTCAACAAGTGCATTTAGTTCGTCTGATATAGCCTTTTTCCAATGTTCTCTATCAACACATTTTAAAGCTTCTCTCATATTTTTGGGTTCCTCAGAACATTCTATGAGACTTACTTGCGCATACTTTGGATTAGGCTTCATAGTCCTAGACGATCTTCTTAATTTCGGAGATGCGGTTCTACTGTCATCAGATGAACGGTTATCCACACATTCCTTAAACTCATCTTCAGAAATTTGATCAGAAATGTCCTCATTCTCTTGACCATCCGCTTCGCGAATGTTAGGATCTTCTTCCCCCACTGAATCGCATCCGAAATCTATTTTGTAAAATATAATATCACTTTCCCTCTTTGGGTCATCTAAGAATTCAGATTCCAGAAATTTCACATCCCTGCTCAATGAAACATTTCCAGTTTTAGGATCAAAAAACCTATACGAATTCGGATGTTGTGAATAGCCAATGAAAATCACTTCTTTGCCTTTTGGATCCAACTTTTTGCGTTTCTGCTTTGGGACTTGAACAACGGCCTTGCATCCAAACACTTTTAAATTCTTCAAATTTGGTTTTCTCCCATACCATGTTTCATAAGGACTAAGGAAATTTTGGCGCTTACATGGAGTTCGGTTTATTAAATAAACTGCAGTATTTGCAGCCTCAGCCCAGAAAGTTTTTGGTAGTTTTGAATCAATAAGAAGGCATCTGGTTTTCTCAATGATGGAACGATTCATTCTCTCTGACTTACCATTTTGTTGCGGTGTGAACGGCACCGTGGTCTGATGTTGAATTCCATTTTGCACCATGATGCTTTTCATTTTAGCATTGCAGAACTCGGATCCATTGTCACTTCTAAATGCTTTAATTCTTTTACCAGTCTCATTTTCAACTTGATTTTTGAACTCCAAAAACTTCTCAGAGACTTCACTTTTCTTCTTTAAAAAATAAACAAAAATTTTCGATGAAAAGTCGTCAACAAAAATTAGCATGTATTGTGAGCCCGCAAAGGATGGACATTCCATTGGACCACAAACGTCACTGTGAATCAACTCCAGGAGGTCAGTTGTACGATTGGTTGTTTCATAAAAAGGATATCTTGCAAATTTCCCTTTATAGCATGTAACACACTCGAAGTTACAAGGTTCAAAGCAAATTCCATCAACAGCTCCAGAAGCCATTTTCTTCAAAATGTCATTATTCACATGCCCAAAACGCTTGTGCCACATCTGAACTTGATTTTCTTGAGCCTTTCCTGCTAAAGCCTTATGATTCGAAGTCTTTAATTGAAACATACCATTCACATGATTTCCAGTAGCAATAATTTCCTTGTCATTGGTGATAACCTTACAGCCATTATTAGTGAAACGAACTTCGTGTCCCTTTTGTACTATTTTCGATACTGACAAAAGGTTTAGACATAATTCTGGAACAAACAGTACATCATTGAGCTCAACAGACTCCCTGTTCGCAATTGTAGGCAAATCTATATTTCCAACTCCTTTTACCATCATCTTGGAATTATTTGCAACTGTCACCTCAGCTACTTTTGGTTCAATATTACCATTAAACAATGCCTCATTGAACGACATATGAGCCGATGCTCCAGAATCAAAATACCAGTTCTCTTTTCCGGCACTACTTACCGAAAAGGAACCAATCATTGCATTTGACTTTTTCTTTGTGGTATTTTTGTTTGGGCACTTAGCAGCAATATGTCCAAATTTTTGGCAATTAAAACATTTTGGACCCTTTGGTTTTTGCTTCTGACGACTATTGAGTGCTAAATTTTCATCATTTTGGATGCGCACGTCCTGTAAAAGTTTTAGCTTAATAGAATCTCCTGTGATTTTCATTCCAGAACTTTGAATGCCCATTATCATTGGTTTATATTCCTCAGGAAGACCAGCCAGCATCATTGAACCAACCCATTCTTCATCCAATTTCAAGCCAGCACTTCTAAGCTTATGTGCACTCGTCAATATATCATTTACATACCCATCCACGGACGCAAAATTATTGAGTTTTGCAGAACAGAACCTCTGGATAAGACTGACTCTTCGTACCAAACCAGAATCGGCAAAGACTTGATTCAAAGTATCCCATATTTCTTTGGCATTCTTGCACTCTCGAATATGTGGATACACACATTTGTCCACCAGCATAATTAGCTCTGCTCGGGCTTGAATATTTTTCTCCTCTTTGCTCTCGGTTCCCTCTATAGACTTCCATAGATTCTTCATTTGAAAATATGCCATTACGGCAAACTTCCAATCTTCGAAATTTTCATTTCCACGCAGCTTTTCTATAGCAGTATTATTCGTTGCCATTGCTAGTAAGTAATAACGTATCTTACAAATCACACTTCAATTATTTTACGCGTTCAGGCCCATAACCTGTTAAAAGACGTGTTTTATATTCAAAAACAAGCAAACGAATGAAAAATTTTATTTTTCAATATACATACAAAGGGTAGTTTTCATAACTAATATTTCATAGCATACTACCATACATTATAACAAAGTTTATTTATTTAAAGTACAATCTTCATTTCCAACAGTATAAAAACGATTATTTTCTTTAGAGGAAATTTTGACTTCAGAAGAAATTGCATTGACTTTTTGTCTTTAGACAAAATTTCATTAAAAATTTTGACTTTAGAGAAAATTCAATTGAATTTTTGTCCTTAATCACTAAATTTCATTGAAATGTTGTTTATTTAAAGGCAAATTTCATTGAAATTTTGTATTTGGATATTAATTATTGATTTATTTATGTTTTTTTGGAAAATAATAATACACAAAATTAAGCAACTCTTATTGTTTAACCTTCTCGTATTATGTTGATTCTAAAGCACTCCTTATTTAATACAAACCCTTTAAACATACCTGAATCTTATCCAAGGCCGTTTTATAATGCCAGAAAAAGGATCAATAAGTTAACAGTTACAAATTGTAGTTTAATTACTTTTGTATTTGTTTTACTAATGTTTAAATGTCACATATACATTAATTAGCAGAGAGTTAATAAAATTAAAAAAAAATCAAATGAAACAGTTTATATAGTATATGTAAGTTTCAAGTTAATATATTTGCAATGATAACCTATAGGACATGCATTTGTGTCCCATCGTTTTTGTTTACATTTTTTTTTTTTCTTTTTAAATAAATAATGCACGAAAAGCTAATCTTATGAAATTTTTGTCCTTCAACATTGTGAGTCAAATTATGAGTTACAAATTTTAAAACAACGTTGATTGGTAAAGCAAGTTGCAAATTATTAAAGATCACAATGGAAATTAGCATAACACATATTTCATATTTTCGAGTATGTCTATATTCGAATGTGAATGACAGCAAACCATGAAGCATTAACCAATAACATCCATCCAATTGCTTTTTTATATAAATGTAAGCTTTTATAGCTTGCGGGGGTGTCTCACTCAGATATTAAGGGAATCTTTATGTTTAAAAAAAAATAAGGGGATTTGGTGTCAGATGATGCGGAAGCAGAAGTCGTTATAACCGTTCCATATACTAAGACAACAACAAGGAGTACAGAAAGACTTCCAATAGCAGCCGGTTGTACGTACCGGATTGACCCGATGAAGTCCTTCATCGGCAAAGGCTGCCACCTCAGTGTACAACGCACTACATCATCATTGTTCGTTCAATAACGTATTGCTGCGTTTGAATTTGTTGCCAAAACATATCTTCCCAATCAAGTTGAATTTCAGATTAACCCGAATCACCCTGAAATTTTCTGCTGAATATTTTTGAACGATTTGTTCAAGATTAATTATTTGAACGTTTAGGATTCTTAAAATATATGGCGCTTTAGCCCCTAGGTGTCCTTTGAAGCGAGAAATATCCTTTGCCACATGGCTACACCCGGGATGTTGGGGTACAAGTTTTTTGTTGAGGAACATTTCAGATATATAAATTTAGTGAAAACAGGATATTTTGTACAATTCAACATAGTCGCTTTTGCCAAATTGTATAAGAATTTCGCCGTGTAGGGGCTCATGAAGCCATGGGAGCTACATCAGCTTGAGTGCAAAATTTCAAATTTCAATTGCGCCCTCTATTGGCTCAAGAAGGCAAATCCAGAGATCGGTTTAAATGGGAGCTGTATCAGATTATTGGCCGAGTTGAACCAGAATTGCCGTATATGATGAGAGAGTCATAACATATGAGCTTGTGCACAATTTCATCCTAATTGGACTTATATTGCGCCTTCTAAGGGCTGAAGGAGTCAAATCGGTAGATCGGTTTATATTAGAGCTATATCTAGACGTAGACCGAATTGGTCCATTTACAATCCCAACCATTGAATAGCAATAAAATTAGCAAATTTTGTCCACAACCATTGTTATTTTTAAAATTCTGGCGGTTGCTTAGCGCCCATCAGAGGCCTTTCTACGCTTAAGCTTTCAGAAACATGCATAGTTTCACAATAATAAGAAACTATTGCAATTTTACAGTCAGAAAGCGGAGTGTACTTTTGCGTTGCCATGGTGATCCGGGATAAGCAAGAGATTCAACTCCCAAATATCTAATGCAAACTCTATCTCAGCTGGACATTTTAAAAAAGAAGGTAAAAAGAAGGCTTTATTAATTTGCTCATTTGGAGGCCACCGTATCGCAGAGGTTAGCCTGTCCGCCTATGACGCTGAATGCCTGGGTTCCAATACTGGCGAGACCATCAGAAAAAAACATTTTTCAGAATGGCTTTCCCCTCCTAATGCTGGCAACATTTGTGAGGTACTATGCCATGTAAAAACTTCTCTCCAAACTGTCGCACTGCGGCACGCCGTTCGGACTCGGCTATAAAAAGGATGCCCCTTAACATTGAGCTTAAACTTAAATCGGACTGCACTTATTGATATGTGAGAAGTTAGCCCTTGTTCCCTAGTGGAATGTTCATAGGCAAAATTGGCTGTGTTAGAAATGATCAAACACACACTTTTTGTATCATTGTCACTTCTTTTATACACATGCAAGTCTGTTGAATAAGCTCAGGGCAATTGCGCTAATCTATCCTTTGGAGATTAAAAAAAAGGTACACAATTCTGCAAGTAAAGCTCATTCAAAAGTTGACATCAATTGAATGACTTTGATGTTTTATTCGATATTGGGCCTATCATTGCTCTAATGTCGTCCCTTAAACTTGTTCTCTGGCAAATTTGTTTTTTTTTTCGGGTTTACAGCAAAGGCCTGCACAAAACCATTCATTGGTGACTGTTTTCATTGAACTCGTGAACACTAAACCCACATGATGTTGTATTTCAAGACTACTTAAGAGAGAGACACTGAAGATAGAGTAAATCGAACAAGTTGTTGTTAAGTAGATACTCTTGAAAAACAACCACCATTCAGTACTTGGGAATATTTTTGCCTCCAATTCATAGCCGCTACAGTGAGTTATGAGAAATTACTCGCTGTCATTTTCAAAATATGAACTGATCACACAAATCAAATCAACCACGTTGCCTTCGTACGAATTTCGTACTACGGAAGCAGACGACAAGAAAAATAGTACTTTTTCCGAAGCAAAATGTACCCAAATAGATGCATTGTACAACGTGCACTCACTGAAATCCGAATCAATCTTTCTTTTCGCTGAAAGGCTCATTTTATGCATTCACCCATCGCGTTACTTTATCTGTTTTACTCAGTTCTCAATTGACTCATACAATGTTGTATTTTTAACGAAGAGTTCAGTTCTTGATGATTGTTCTCTATGATTGTTAGTGTGTCTTGAAAGCAGAAATGAATGGTCTTGCACAGTCATTTAACACTTTCAACAATCTTAGCTTATTGAAAATAAGAGAAATTATCCTTCGTAAGCATAGTTAACAGTTATGGAAAGGCTATTATGTATTAGTTTTTGTGCACATGCAGTGCTATAGATGTGAGAAGAAAGGCTAAACCCCGGCCAAGCAAATAGTTGATTGGATTACGGACAAATTAGACCTCGAACAGATCATGTATGAATGAATGGTCGCGCCCTTTTCACAATTTCAACTTAAAATACTTTCACAGAGGCCAATGTTCATTGCTTTGACTGGTTTTATTTGAATGGTAATGGATTGTGGTGTCGAGTTCTTTGTTATTGTTTTCTTTTTTTTTCTTCTTTCTTCTCTTCTCTTCTTTTCTTTTACTATAAATAATATATTTTTCAAATGGTTGTTATATTAGTATTATATATTAATATTATTAAACCTATATGTGTTTAACATTAGATGTATAACTTAAAATTAAAATTAAAGAAAATTAAAATAAGTTTAGATAATTTATTACAAAAGTTTCAGTTGTTTTTTTCGCATTGATGCAGGTTTATTTTTGTTCAACCACGGAAGTTTTTAATACAGTCCGAAGGGTAAATCGTTTTATTATTGCTTAGAAATGAAAAAGTGTACAAACAATACAAGGTTTTAGAACATATTAGACTTATGATTATTAAATAGAAAAGAGTATATTTTTAACGTACAAAGAAAAATAGGACAGGTTAAGAAACACAAAAGAGTTTGTAAAGTAAGAACGCGTAAAAAAATAATAACTTAAAGAGATGAGAAAATTACAAAAAGAAAAAAAAAAAAATAACGTAAAAAGAAACGAAATGCGCTTAACAAACAGGAGTGATGGTAAATTTTAGCTAAGGTAGATACTTGACAGACTGATGCTAATCCTTATGTTAATCTCTTCAGTTAAATCCCATCATTGCCTGGCGTTGGCTGACTATTGGTTTATACTAGTCAACGGATACGAAAGGCGTCTGAACCGAAAACAACTTATGTTGCGTTGAATTTTTGCCAATAAGTATTTTACATTGCGGAGATCAACTTCCGCGTTTGATTGCAAACTACATATACAAAGAACAATAGTAAGCTGCTGACATTCCCAAGCAACATCAACAAATGACGAATGTGTATAATTTAACTATTTCTTGAAATCATGGGAACAAACGCACATCTTAGTTGCACAGCATGATACTATTTGAAGGTATTTACGTATCAGATAGGCAGACGGGCATTCTATCGACTACTAAAATTACTATCTAGAAGACAATACACGAGCTCGCTTAGTACCTAACGTCGCCTGTTTCTAGCTGATGATGTTGCTGTACTGCTCGCGATAATCATGATGACGATGCCGATGAGTTCTTGGTTGAACTGCCTCCACCGCGTTGTTTCTCAATGTAAACGTTAAGGAGCCGCACTTTGCTCGGATTTAACATGGTCAATTTTGGCTTAACCTTATCCTCGCCCATCACAATGTACAGTTTGACAATGCAAAAAACAGCAGCCTTGCGCACCATGGATTGGTAGTCATCCGCCAGGCGAGCCAAATGGGGAAAAACCATTTCCAGCTGTGTCTCGGTCAGTTCAGAACCATGGCGATCTGCCAACTCTGTAAGCAATTTCAAGGCACACAGATTCACAGGATATGAGCCCGTTGCAATCACAGGGTTCACAATGTTAATGGTCAAATTCAATGGGAGCGCTGGTACAATTCGAGGAATTATCATATCGAGTTCTCGCATTGTCTCCTTACTTTTCGGATAACAATTTATGATTTTAAGCAGTATCAGTTCGACGAAGTTGATCCAATTTGGTTTCATTTGAACACGTCGCAAAATCTTACTCAACACATGCAGAGCCTCCACAACCACTTCATTCGTAGAGGCGTCCAGCATATTTAGGAGCATTTTCATAATGGCCCTAAAGTGTTTGTTGGGCAATTCACAGTTGCCACCTTTGATGCAAAGACCAAGATTTACTAACGAAGACTGGACTTGTGGAACTGGCATATCTGGTGTAAGACCCAGTGCTTGTTTAATGACTTCACTTTCATGAGTTCCGTTCTGCAGAATCATTTCACCATTATCCGCGAACTTAAATTCCACTATAGAAGACGAATTTGTTTGGGCCAGTGCTGAGCCCAATGCACTAGATGACATTTTTTGATGCTGCTCAAGCAGATTTCCATCCAAACGCATTGTCGTGCTTTCTGGAGTATTCGATTCGGTTGTAGTAGCCGATTGCGTCTTTGAATTAGAAGAGGCGCAGGAGTCGACGGCCTCGCTTAAGTGGCCATTATAACCACCTCCGTTGGAATTATTGGCCAACGAGTTGTATTGTGTGTCAAAGCCACCGAAGCAGTTTCGTATCTCTTCGGTAGTCTTTTGAATATTCTGCTGTACATCTACTTCCGAATAGCCCAGCAAATCGTTGTCAGTGACTGATGATTGGCGAGAACGAGGACTAGTGAATTGTGGCTGAAGCGAGGAAAATGGCCCACTAACGTTTGGACTTTGTAATGGTTTTGGACTCGAACTTGAGAGGGGCGAGGATGAAGGGGAGTTTGTGCCCGATGTACTGCTACGTCGTAAATGAGTTTGTATGCACACCTTTGCGGAATCCTGATAACCTTTGGGCAACGTAGATAGAACCCTTGTCATTTGTGGGGTATTCAAGTTGTACAACGCAATCAGACAATGGCGCGCCTGATTCCTTAGTTCAAGACTTTTCTGGTCGCCCGCCATTTGAACAATTTTAAGAAGGGCTTTTTCGACTATCGGCAACACTGTTCCGTCCTCTGAGCCGGGAAAGTCTGTATTCTTACAATATGTGTTAGCCAAGCTTGTGAGAAACTTCAGTATAGCGATTCTGGTCTTAGTACATGGCGTTTGAGCCGAATCGGATAGAATACGGAAGACATCTTTCATTTGGAGATCTGTTGGGAAGTATTCATGGACCACCTGTAATGTCTTCCATATTTTTCCATGCATAGAGTTTAACAGTTCCGTTCCTAACTTGTTGAAAAGACGTGTCAACAAAATAAACAACCAGTCGTGCAGGTCATTTGCGTATGCCAGTATAAGTTCTGTAACTGTTTCCAAGAAAAGCGAGTATACTTTGGTGTGCGTGTCCATAAACATTTTACGGAACGTATCAAGTACCAACTGCAACTGCTGCGGTGTCAGTTCTTTGCCATCAGCTAAATAATGTGTCAGGCTAATGAGACCATCCTTACGTTCCGACCAATGTGTTGAGGCGCAGTACTGAATAATTGTGTCTATATCTTCAAATGGTGGTCTAAGATAGCTCCAATCAAGACGGTTTCTCGATCCGGATAAAGAATAGTTGGAATTGTTTCCTCTAGTGTACGAAGAGTCAAATGACCTTTCCGAACACACCGAAGATGCTTCGGAGTCATCAGATTCATCGCGATTCATGAGCTTTCGACTTAAACGGGCGCCAGCAGAATATGCCCCTCCACGATCACGGCCATAGTCACCCATTGAGACATACTCACCACCACTGCCTTCAGGGGACAAAGCATCAGCTAGTGCATTTTCAGCGTCTCTGCTTTGTTGAAGAAGACGAGCTGCAGCTAACTGACGCGTTGGTTGATTGCGATCGGGCGTTCGACGAGAGTTTGCCGTTGTGTACAAACTGCGTTTCATAAGCGCCCCTCCACTATTTGCAACGCGTGTTGGACTAGTTTCCCGAGAGCTTGCCAAAGATCGTGGAATGCCTGAAGCTTTTTTGGGTATTGTACCAGTGGGCCTATAATACGAACTTATGCCATGTTGATCTCTTAGCTTGGAGCTTGGAGAGGTCGACCTGGATCCAGGTTGTGATTGGGAGACACCAGCTCGTCCACGAACTCTAGGCGATACACTGCTGTTGCTACTAGCCTGTTGTGTACTTTGCTGCTGTATAGCAGCTCCCAGTCTCTGGCGCGGCAGTGACCCGGTCACACTACTTCCAGAAGTAGCATTTGCTGTTGTAGCATTCGCAGCTTTCTTTCTAGCAAGAAATGCATACTGCGCCCTTGCTTTTGCTCTGTTTGCAGCTGCTGTATCGACGGCAGATACACTTCGCATACCTGGCGCTGGTTTCTGTATAGACCCAGGAGACCGTTGGATACGAGCCGTAGAAACTGTGGCACGGCGTTCCTCGACACCATTGCCGCCCCCTAGGCCTCCACCATCTCTTTCTCTTTCTAGTGCCTTTTGGGCTGCTATATCTAAAGTACAATAGATTTGATCTGCCAGTTCAGGAAAATGGCGTCGAAATACCCAATATGCTCGGCGGGAATGACGGCGTGCTTCACTATCTGCATCACTGATAGACTTTTTTAAAGTGTCACGCAACAGTGGTGCGCTGCGTTCAATTGCCTTCGTGGGCCACTCTTCACACAACAGGCAAACAATTTCACACAAAGCGGCACGAATGTCTTTTGATTTGGATGTTTGCAACATGTCCGAAATTATCTTCAATAACTTGGGGGCGTGGGTATACTTTATAATATACTTCACCGCTAGTGCGGATGCAGATGCAATGACCTTTGCCGAATTTTGTATTAATAGAATCAACTGTTCCATAATATATTCACAAAATTTATCCAATTTTTGGTGCAATGTCTTTGACATAAATGCTATTGTAATGCACGCCTCCCTGATAACTTGTGACCGAAGTTCCTCCTTCAAAATGTCTAAGAATGAAATTGACAACTCCTTGAGCTGAACTGTGACGAATTGTGGCTGGCCTTGTATGTTCAGTAGGAGTAGAGAACGTATTTTCTTCAATGCATCTACTCGTTTGTCCCAATCGGCATTCTTGTCTCCTGTTATAGCTAAAATATTCCTGTAAATATCGTCCATATCTTTTGGATGAAATACGTTCAAGTGCGGCACGGCTTCAAAGGATGCTTCAAATATCTCCATAGTTACTGCTCCAGCGTCAGCAGCACTCTCTGCTGCGATGTTGTTTTTGCTACGCGATGTTGAGGGAATAGCGCGTTTCACAATTTTTGTTGGTCTCTCACGTGCTGCAATGTTATCCGCTTCATCGTGTCCGTTGTTGTTTGTATGGGCCTGTTGTTGAAGTGCAGACTTCAGAAGCAAGCCCTCACTTTTTATCTGATCGAATTTCTGCTCCAATATGGCTAGTTTTGATGCAGGTAAATCATCCCGGCGTCGAAGATCGGGTCTTAGTCGATCACCAACGTGCTTATATATCTCAACTAACGTTTGTATGGCCGAATCACGCACAGAAACTGTGGGGTCACCCAGCAAAATACAAATGGATTGAATGTAATTGCGCACACTCAATTGCGATGTTCCGTATACACTGAGCGTATTCACAATAGTCTGCAGGAACTCCTCGCGAACTTTGGCATTCTTGTGCTTAAAACAACTGGCTGCCAACTTATCAAGTAGCACCTGCGGCGAAAGCACTTTGTGCTCCATTAACGTTTGCAACAAGAGCTGAGCTTTTTCGCGTACTGTGTCCTTGCTATCACCAAGACGATCAATAACATGAGGCAAAACTGTCGAGGTATATGCATTGAAATCAGGTCCCAACCGTTTTATAAGCTCTGTGAATGCTTCCAGGGATTTTTGTGCAATTTTGAAATGACTTCCCGTCAACCAAGGCATAAGACCATCAACCAGCAGCCCCATGTCCATACAAACTATTGAATTTGTGTCGTCACACAGGAATGTTACAAGATCTTCGGCCAGCTGTCCTTTAACGCGCATGTCTGCCTTTGGCATCAGCTGTATAAAGCCATCCAGATCATTTGGCCTTCGGTATGCCATGTTCTTTTCGTCTTGTCGGTGCTTTTAAAAGTAAGGAAGCAACAAATCTGTAAAAACAAAAAGTTAATAAACGATTATTTTTTTTCTAATTAATAGTAGGTGTAGGATATATATTTTTGAAAACAAACAAGTAAAAAGGCATTAAGTTCGGCCGGGCCGAACTTTGAATACCCACCACCTCGGGTATATATGTAAACCCCATTTCGTCACAATTCAGTGAAAATTGGATATCTTAACCACCCAAATTCGACACGAACATTGAGTGGTCTAATATATATGTCACTATTCAATTTTGTAGAATAAAATATTGGTCTTTTTGTCAGATATCCAATTATAAACCCATCTGAACCATATTAAGGTCACTGTTTCAAATTTCAGTGAAATCGGGTAATAATTAAAGCTTTTATGGGTTTCAGTCCCCTTATCGGCAGATCGGCCTATATGGCAGCTATATCTATATGCAAGCTATATATATATAGGTCGGATATTGGGAGGTCTTTAACCTACTCACTGTTTCAAATTTCAGCGAAATCGGGTAATAAATAAAGTTTTTATTCATACCTAAACATAGTCCGATCTGAACCATATTTAGGTCGGGTGTCAGGAGGCTAAAAATAACTCACTGTTTCAAATTTTTGCGAAATCGGTAGAAAAATTAAGCTCTTATGGGCTTCAGACCCTCTACCGGCAGATCGGTCTATATGACAGCTATATCGAAATATAGTCTGATCAAACCATATTTGGGTCGGATGTTGGGAGGCTTAAAACTGCGAACTATTCTTAATTTCAGCGAAATCGGATAAAAAATAAAGTGTCATGGCCTTCAGACCCTTTATCGGGAGATCGGTCTATATGGCAGCTATATCTAAATATAGTCCAATCTGAACCATGTTTAGTTCACATTTTAGGAGGCTTAAAAGAACCCACTGTTTTTAATTTCAGCGAAATCTGGTAATAAACAAAGCTTTTATGGCCCTCAGACCCTTTATCGGGAGATCGGTCTATATGACTGCTTTATCTAAATATAGTCTGATCAAACCATATTTACGTCAGATGTTGGGAGGCTTAAAATAACCCACTATTTTTTAAATTTCAGCGAAATCGGGTAATAAATAAGGTTTTTATGGGCTTCAGACCCTTTATAGGGAGATCGGTCTATATGGTAGCTATATCTAAATATAGTCCGATCTGATATTTGGGCAGTTGTCGGGAGGCTTAAAATATCTCACTGTTTCAAATTTCAGCAAAATTGGATAAAAAATAAAGTTTTTATGGGCATTAGACCCTTTATCGGAAAATAGGTCTATATAGCAGCTATTTCCAAATATTGTCCGATTAAGAAGTATCTGTCTCAAATTTCAGCTCAATATCTCAGAGTGATTACAACAGACGGATAGACGGACAGACCCACGGAGATCGTTAAATCGTCTTAGAATTTTACGACGATCCGAAATATATATACTTTGTAGGGTCGGAAATTGATATTTCGATGTGTCGCAAACGGAATGACTAAATGAATATACCCCCTATTCTACGGTAGTGAGTATAAAAAAAGTGCCAAAGTGTCTTTACTTGTTTCAACTCATATTAATTATTTGTAGAGCGATTGCATTATTCATGTGTACAGCAAACTGGTTGGTAAAGTTTTTTTATAACAGAAATGAAAACTCGCAGAAATTGCGCCCAATGTTCAGAATTATTTTGCTATAAACGGACATATCATTCCACTCGGGATGATAAGAGCAGTGGATAGCACCAAAAACCATACGATTTAAAGAAGAAGGACCAACAAATTTGGTATAAGATTACAATTCTACAATTGGATTAATTTTCTTTTCCTTTGTAACAGGTCTTACCAGTAGGATGAGCAGAGTGATACCCCTACTGAAGCCTGGAAAGGACCCCAGTTTGGGGAGTCGTACAGATCGATCTCCCTTCTCTCACCAAGACGCTTGAGGCCCTATTTATCCAGAGCCTAGTAGGAAAATTTTCGGTCTGCCATGCCAAACTTTTTGAGGACATCGCCAACATGTCCCTCCAGACAGGCCTAAAACGGTGAATCGCGACTTATCTTTGTGATCGCCAGTCATTTATGGAATTTAGGGATAAAATGTCGAAGCATCGTAGAATGAAAAAGGCGGGCCGATATCTCTGGCACTGTTTAACCTCTGCCTATCCCCCATCCCACCCCTTCTATGTTTAATGCGATTTTATCAACACAATTTTATTTATTCAATCATTCACAAAATTCACATACTATAATTAAAAGATTTAAAATCCTGTTGTATGTGAAACCGCTGCAAGATATCTACCCCAAGGTCCGTAAGTCACTTGCCGGCAGCACTTGGGGTGCTGACAAAGGAACCTTTTTGACCACGTACAAAGCAATTGGCCGGTCTATGGTACATTATGTAGCGTCAGTATAGTTTCATCAGCTCTGTGACACGCAGATGCAGCCGCCTTAATCCTACAGGGCATGGATTGATGCCAACGTGTAGGATGTATGTCCCGATTGTGACCAGGGAAGACACGATACACGTCACTTGTTTAACTGCCCAGCCAGACCCAACTCCCTCTGGACAGGGTGTCTTAGTCGCAGAGTTAAAGAATCAAGCAGAAGAAAGTTTAAAGTTTAAGTTTAAAAAATAAAACAGATGAATTCAGGTTTATCTTTGAGCAGTCAAACGTAGATGTAATATGCGTTTCCGAGACTTGGTTCTGTACATCCATTATATACAACATAATCAACACTTTCGATTACAATGTCGTAAAAAATTGCAAATGCAAATTTTGCCCATGAACATTCCACTAAGGAACTGGGGCAAACTTCTCATATATCAATGAATGCAGTCCGATTCAAGTTTTTAAGCTCAATAATAAGGGGCCGAGGAGGAACGTCTATTCCGCAAAAAAAAAGGAAATCGAAAGACGTGAGCGTGAGCGAATTAAGATGTACTGGTGTCAGAATGAAGTCCGGAAATTCTAGCAAAGAATTAAACAACAAATCGATGGCCTTTATGGAGGCACATCCTCTTGCAGATACAAAGAAGGAAATCTGGTAACTGACACAGATAGCTTGCTGAGGATATGGAAAGAACATTTTCTCCAACTGCTAGTGTTTGATATTGGCGGCGAAGAGAATACCGCAGAACCAATAAATTATGATGGCATAGAATGTTTACCTCCTAGTCAGAATGAGGTCGAAGTAGCAGTGACCTGACTAAAGAACAACAAGGCAGCAGCTGCCGACGGGTTACCCGCAAAACTATTTAATATCAGAGGCGACACGCAAAACAAATAAATAAATAAGATCAAGTGGTGGGAGACACCTCGAAACTTGGTGTCAAGAGATTTTAGAATGAGCGCAGAAGATCGAGGCGCTTGGAACGCTATTCTACGTTCGGCTGGCGTAGCAAATGTTCTGTCATAGCCAATTAAAGTAAAGTATTTTTATTGAATCAATGATACATAATCGGAATCTATTGACCAAATTGTCTAATCGCCTATGCTTCACTTAGTACTGCTTTGATGGACATGACTGTCAATTTTGTTGACATAATTATAGCCGGCGACTTTAACAGCAATTTACTGAACGATACCAGATTAACGGATACTTTTAAATCAATTCGTCTTCACACCGTAAACACAAGTACACCAACCCACGATTCAATCTCTTCAAAGACGAGGGTAGTCTTTTATATTTCGGGGTTGGGCAATCCTTGTGTTGCAATCTACGGACTGACAGTCTCATCGTAAAACTTGACGTTTTTGAGGTTATACGAACTCAGAACGTTTTGACATACGAGCGCTATTTGTGTTGTTTACAGTAACTTAAAAGATTCATCTCGCCCAAAAAATCGAATTAAATCGTGCACATTTTCGTGCGATAACTTTTTACAACTCTCGACGTTGATTACCTCAACAACAGTGCAACGATGAACTTAATTCAATTTTTGGCTATGAAGCTCAATGCAAGGCCAGTGTTTATCGATGGTATGGTGAATTCAACCGAGGTCGTAGTTCCCTCCAAGACGAATTTCGTAAAGGTCGTCCTAAACTGATATTGCAAGATCGTTATGTGACCTATCGTGAGATTCAGATAACCTTAGGCATTAGTGGGACCAGCATACATTCGATATTGCACGAACGTTTGACCGTCAAAAAAATTTGCTCGCGTTGGATCCCACACAATTTGTCTATCGCTCATAAAAGGCTCGTGTCGATTGATCGAAAGAAATTCTCCAAACATACGAAACAACTCCATTTTTGAGCACTCAAAACATCCGATTTGATGAGTCCTGTATAGTCCTGACTTGGCACCGAATGACTTATTTTTATTCCCGTACGTAAAAAATAAAATGAGAGGTCAACGTTTTTCGACAGCTGAAGAAGCGGTTGATGCGTTCAGGATGTAATGTTTTGGAGAAACCTCTATCAGAGTGGCAAAAGTGCATCAACCGACAATTGGTTCAAACGCTTGCAAAAGTGTATAGATCTTAGTGGGGAATATTTTGAAAAACAAAGCGCGATTTTCGATGATTAATATTTGTTTTTGTGTTCTCTAATCACGAAACATAAAAAGCAACCCTCGTAGTCTTCTGGACATTACTTTGGTAGATAGCCCTGCCAAAGTTTTACTCTATGTCTTTATGACTTATGACTCCAATCCACCACCAGAGGATCAGCAACATCCATTTTTTAACTTTTCTAAAACCAATTTTTATACGTTATCACACGAACTCTCTAACATTAACTGGAATGCAATATAAGATTTTCAGTCAACAGATGATCAACTGAAACTTATCAACCAAAATCTAACACAATGTTCAGTGCCGCTTAAAAAATACAAAAATCAGTAAAAGTTGTTGTTGTTGTTGTTGCAGCAGTTTATTGTGTTCTAGCTTTCGTCTGCTTGATTCTGTTGAGTGTCAAGACCCAGGAACTCCGCGACTAAGATGGGGTGCGTCCACAGGGATCTGGGTCTGAGTCGAGTGGGTCTGGCCGGGCAATTAAACAAGTGACGTGTATCGTGCGGTCCCTGATTACAATCGGGACATACATCTTGCACGTCGGCATCAATCCTAGATCTGTGGGAATTGAGGCGGCTGCATCTGCCGGAACGTAATTGAGCCAGAACTACTTTGGTTTGCCGGGGGAGGTCGATTTCTTCGGGTGCAATGGCACTCGGTAGCCAATTAACGCGTCTGCTACCGTGTCTGCATGAATGTTGTTCAGACCTGCTTGATATGACGCTTGATCTAGAGGTTCTCTCTTGTAGCGCTGAACCTCACGCTCTAGATCGTGTAGATCTACCTTAAGGCTTCTGGGCGGTGGGTATCTATCCACAAGATGATGATTTGGATGATTTCTGCGATAACAGCCCAAAAGGTATTGCTTAGACAGCATGTAGTTATGTCTTCGCACTGGTAGGATCTTTGTCTCCTGATGGAGGTGGTCCACATGAGAACTGAGGAGACAGCCCGTCGCAGTTCGGAGGGCGGCATTCTGACAGATCTGAATATTATTCCACTGCGTGTCACAAAGTTGACGTGATCACACTGGCGTAAGTAAGTTATGCACACTGGCATAACTTACTACAGACCGGCCAATTGCTTTGTACGTGGTCAACAAGGTTTCTTTGTCTGCACCCCAAGTGCTGTCAGCGAGTGACTTGAGGACCTTGTTTCTACTTTTGACTTTATTGCAGATTGCTGTGGCATGTGGGGAGAAAGTGTAGGAGCTGTCAAATGTGACGCCAAGTATTTTGGGACACTTGATGGTCGGAATCATTTCTCCATCGACCATCACAGTCAGCTCAGTAGTGGCTGAAGATTTGGTGGCGGATATCTTCAGATTTCTTGCAGCGAAATATGAGGCAAACTCGTTGAGGTAGACGTTCAACCTATCGCAGATGTCATCAATGGGTGGGGGCCTGATGCCATGATCGTACAATCGTCCGCATATGATACGATCTCTATGCCGTCTGGAGGGGTGGGATGGAGGATAGGTAGAGGTTAAACAGAGCCGGAGATATCACCCCACCTTGGGGAACTCCCTGTTTCACTCTACGGTGTTTCGACTTCTTATCCCTAAATTCCACAAATGACTGGCGGCCACACAGATAATTCTCGACCCAACGTTTCAGTCCTGGCTGGAGGGACGTGTTGGCGATGTCCTCAAATAATTTGGCGTGGCTGACCGTTTCGAATGCCTTCGATAGGTCCAGTGCCACGAGGACCGTCCTATCACATGTCCTGGGTTGATTGAAGCTACGGCAAATGTTTGTGGTGATTGCATGCAAAGCTGTTGTTGTGCTGTGCAGTCTCCGAAATCCATGTTGATGCTCGGCGAATGGAAATTCTCCTACGAGGCTTCATACATTCCATGTATGGGTCACTAGCGTCAAGCGCAGGCGAGATAGGTCTATACTGCACGGAATGGTTGTTGTTGTTGTAGTAGCAGTGTGTGGTACACTGAGGCGGCAGCCTTTGCCGATGGAGGAATTCATCGGGTCAATCCGGTACGTACAACCGGCTGCCATGGGATTGAACGCAATGGTGTATTACGAAGGCCAATCCCCCACCTCCATTCCTTGAGCGATCCTTACGTAGCACATTGTAACCGTGACAACTGTGCAAGCTGCAGGTGTTGGTCAGCTTTGTCTCCTGGATCGCTGCGACCGATATGCTCTTCCGACTCATAAAATCTACGATCTCATCAATCTTGCCACGCAGTCCGTTGCAGTTTAACTGCAAGAACGATACCCTCCCCGGCACTGGCCTGGCAATAGTAGGGCTAGGGTGCTGTCGTTGCATAAATTCCCGTATGGGAGAGGTCGGGGGGTCACATAGTCCGACGACGAGGACGCCGAAGGCGACGACGGCGACGCTTGTGACCCACTGCTGGCTATGTTCGCACAGCACCTAACGACATAGCCAGTATGACTATACTCCCGTAGCGAAGTTAGGCCAGAGCAAGAACGGAAATGTACCCACTCCAAGCACCGGTTACACCTCACCGACACCGACCGATGATGAAGGCGGTTCTGGCAAACCGAACCGAACCAGGGTCCGGGGTTCTTTTCAATCCCGACACGGACCAGAAGGGTACGGAGAAGGCACTCCGGGATGTGCCTCTCCCATGACGAAAAAAGACGAACACGTACACTGAGGCGGCAGCCCTTGCCGATGAGGATTCCATCGGGTCAATCCGGTGCGTACAACCGGCTGCCATGGGATTGATCAGTAAAAGTGATGAATATTTTCGTTAAACCAGTATCAGTAAAAGTGATGAATACTGGTTTAACGAAAATATAACTGAGCTAACTTTATGATGATTTCCGAGCAGTTAGAACGGACGTCAACAAAGCTATAAAAAATCGAAGGCAACGTATTACGAAAATAGATTCCATTCAGCGATTTATTCGAGGAGCTAATGGTAAACTATTGAGGAAATTGGTATTGGCAAATTGCGTTAGGTTAGGTTGAAAAGAGGGTGCAGTTATTAATCTGTGCCATGTCACTATAGACATACAACTAAGCCAGTAATCGGCTTTTTGTGCGCTCTAAGCACCAAAAAGTAACATCGGTTTTATCAGGATTTCGTATTTCAGACATCGAACAATTGTTCAACTTCTGTGGTCACCAAATCATCCGCTATACGCTGGGGACTTTTTCAACATTTTCTGCACTTTATTAAGATTCGTTGTCCTTGCCATAAAAATTTGAAAAGTGCAACACTGAACTAGGTATTAAAAGGTATATTTTTACACGAGATAACTGTTTCTTATTTCGTTAGTTACGACGGAGTCATACAAAATAAAATTCTTGTTGTGTGTATCAAAAAATCTTTAAACTATGAGACAAAAAAAGACTTCATAGAATGACATGCAGATTGGAGACTCAAATTTCGCCCAAATGGCTGGTACTATGTTTATCATCCTTGAAACCCCGTTTTTTCACGATTACTTTTTTGAGACATTACGAAAATAAAAATTTTATTAAAATTTTTTCATAAGTATTGGGCGAAAGTCCTACTGAATGAAATCAGCAAGTTTTCTTGCTTTAAAATCTATTATCTAAAAAACGTAATCGGCGAAAAATATCGCAAAAAAACAATCCCATGGCAGCCGGTTGTACGCACTGGATTGACCCGATGGAATCCTTCATAGGCAAGGGCTGCCGTCTGAGTGCACGTGGTCGTCTTTTTTCGTCATGGGAGAGGCACATCCCGGAGTGCCTTCTCCGCCAGCTTCTGGTCCGTGTCGAAATTGAAAAAAACTTCGGACCCTGGTTCTGTTCGGTTTGCCAGAAGCGCCTTCATCATCAGTCGGTATCGGCGAGGTGCGACCGGTGCATGGAGTACATTTCCGATCTTGCTCTGGCCTCACATCACTAAGGGAGTATAGTCATACTGAGTATGTTGCAATGTGCTGAGCGAACATAGCCAGCAATGGGTCACAAGCATCGTCGTCGTGGCCTTCAGCGTCCTCGCTGTTGTTGTTGTAGCAGTGTTTTGCACACTGAGGCGGCAGCCCTTGCCGATGGAGAACTCCATCGGGTCAATCCGGTACGTACAACCGGCTGCCATGGGATTGTCAGCGTCCTCGTCGTCGGACTATGTTACCCCCCTGACCTCTCCCGTGCGGCAATATACGCAACAGCAGTATGACAGCCCCAATATTGCCAGGCCAGTGCCGAGAAGTGTATCATTTTTGCAACTAAACTGTATCGGTCTCCATGGCAAAATCGATGAGATTGTGGATTTTGTGAGTCGGAAGAACATATTGGTCGCAGCGATCCAGGAGATAAAGCTCACCAACACCTGCAGCTTGCACAGTTGTTACGGATATAATGTGCTACGAAAGGATCGCTCAAACAGGAATGGAGGTGGAGGATTGGCCTTCGTGATACACCATTCCGTGTAATATAGACCCATATCGCCTGCGCCAGGCGCTAGTGACCCCTACATAGAGTGCATGGGGATAGCAGTCAAGTCCGGTACTGCCGAGATATACAAAGTGTATATACCGCCGGTTGGAAGCTGTGTTCCAATTAATGGCCATAATAGTGTCGTTCTATGGGACTTTAGGTTTGGCAGAGCAAATTGAAAGCTCCACGTTTTGCACGGTGAATGAGGATGCCCCCACTAGGATTACGAGGAGGAGCAGCAACTCGCAAGACATCTTCATTGCATCCCCTGATCTCCTGAGTGACGTATCCTGGCAAGCCGTCATCTCTTTGGGGTCAGACCACTGCCCCATAATTCTCACCATCGACCGATCACCCGACTTCATAACCTCTAAGCGCCGGACGTCTATCAATAAGAAAAAGGCCAATTGGGCTGGCTTCAGAGAGTATACCCTTTGGATGTGCTAGTTGCCGAGAGGAAATTCCGAGACATCATTAACGCAGCCGCCGCTCGAATACCTCAAGTCTGGACCAATTTCCCGGCGCAGACGGTAGTACTCGCAGATGAGCGTGATGGGATTCGTTTTACGGACTCAACTAACCCCAGAATCAGCGAGTTGAATCTGGAAATAATATTCAACGAACAGAAAGAGGACTTTGTGGCTGGAACACTTGGAGCAATGTAAATTAGACACTAGGCAAGCTGTGGTCTACTGTTAAGTCACTCTCGGACCCCGGTAGACGAGATGACAGGATCTCAATCACTTTTGGCGACGTAATCGTGACTGATCCGAAAAGATGCGCCAGGTTGTTCAATCGTCAATTTATTATGCATCCCTCGAGGGAGAGGGCAAGGAGGAGAGTTATTTGTCGTATCCGTGGTCTCCGAGCCAATGGACAGCCATCAGAATTTACCGTGGGCGAAGTTAAGAATGTCATCAGTGGCGCCAAATCATCCAAGGCGTTGGGCCCCGACGGAATCTCTACATTGATGTTGAAGAATCTGGATTCACCTGGAGTTGAGTACCTTACCACTGTCCTCAACCTGTCATTGAACTCTCTTATAGTTCCCGATGTCTGGAAAATGGGCAGAGTGATCCCGCTACTGAAGCCTGGAAAAGACCCGAGTTTGGGGGAGTCGTACAGACCGATCTCCCTTCTCTCACCAGTGGCAAAGAGGCTTGAGGCATTACTCCTCCCGAGCCTCGTAGGAGAATTTCCATTCGCCGAGCATCAACATGGATTTCGAAAACTGTACAGCACAACAACAGCTTTGCATGCCATAACCGCACACATTTGCCGTGGCTTCAATCAGCCCAGGTCACGTGGTAGGACGGTCCTCGTGGCACTGGACCTATCGAAGGCATTCGACACGGTCAGCCACGCCAAATTATTTGAGGACATTGCCAACGCGCCCTCCAGCCAGGCGTGAAACGATGGTTCCCGGAATTCAGGGATAAGAAGTCGAAACACCGTAGAGTAAAACAGGGAGTTCCCCAAAGTGGTGTGAAATATCTGGCACTGTTTAACCTCTACCTATCCTTCATTCCACCCCCTCCAGTCGGCATAGAGATCGTATCATATGCGGACGATTGCACGATCATGGCATCAGGCCCCCACCCATTGTTGACATCTACGACAGGTTGAACGTCTACCTCAACGAACTTGCCCCATATTTCGCTGCAAGAAATCTAAAGATATCCGCCACCAAATCTTCAGCCACATTGTTCACTACAAATACGCGTGGGGTGAATACCGAGGCAGCCGGTTGTACGTACCGGATTGACCCGATGGAATCTTCATCGGCAAGGGCTGCCGCCTCAGTGTACGTGTTCGTCTTTTTTCGTCATGGGAGAGGCACATCCCGGAGTGCCTTCTCCGTATGCTTTTGGTCCGTGCCGGGATTGAAAAGAACCCCGGACCCTGGTTCTGTTCCGTTTGCCAGAACCGCCTTCATCATCGGTCAGTGTCGGTGAGGTGTAACAGGTGCTTGGAGTGGGTACATTTCCGTTCTTGCTCTGGCCTAACTTCGCTACGGGAGTATAGTCATACTGGCTATGTCGCTAGGTGCTGTGCGAACACAGCCAGCAGTGGGTCACAAGCGTCGCCGTCGTCGCCTTTGGCGTCCTCGTCGTCGGACTATGTGACCCCCCCGACCTCTCCCGTACGGCAATTTATGCAAAGACAGCACCCTAGCCCTACTATTGCCAGGCCAGTGTCGGGAAATGTATCGTTCCTGCAGTTAAACTGCAATGGACTGCGAGGCAAGATTGATGAGATTGTGGATTTTATGAGTCGGAAGAGCGTATCGGTCGCAGCGATCCAGGAGACAAAGCTGACTAACACCTGCAGCTTGCACAGTTGTCACGGCTACAATGTGCTACGTAAGGATCGCTCAAGGAATGGAGGTGGGGGATTGGCCTTCGTTATACACCATTCCGTGCAGTATAGACCTATCTCGCCTGCGCTTGACGCTAGTGACCCATACATGGAATGTATGGGGGTAGCAGTCAAGTCTGGTACTGCCGAGATAGAGATATACAACGTGTATATACCGCCGGTTGGCAGCTGTGTCCCGATTAATGGCCAGGCCTACAGCCCCGACATAAGTGGGTTGCTATCTGGCCATAGTCGTCTGGTTCTGGGGGATTTCAATGCACATCACTCGTCATGGCATTCTCCCCTAGGCAACGACCAGCGTGGCATAAGGTCGGCGTGCTATGGACCCCGCTAACCCCAGAATCAGCGAGCTGAATCTGGAAATAAACAGGGTAGTCAACGAACATAAGCGGAATTTGTGGCTGGAACACTTGGAGCAATGTAACTTAGGCACCGGTGCAGGCAAATTGTGGGCCACTGTTAAGTCTCTCTCGAACCCCGGTAGACGGGACGACAGGACCTCAGTCACTTTTGGCGAGTTAACCGTGACTGATCCGAAGAGATGCGCCAGGTTGTTCAACCGTCAATTTATCGTGCATCCCGAGAGAGACAGGGCAAGGAGGAGAGCCATTCGCCGTATTCGTGGTCTCCGAGCCGATGAACAGCCATCACAATTTACCGTGGGCGAAGTTACGAATGTCATCCGTGGCGCCAAATCTTCCAAGGCGTTGGGCCCCGACGGAATCTCTACATTGATGCTGAAGAATCTGGATTTACCTGGAGTTGAGTACCTTACCACTGTCCTTAACCTGTCATTGAACACTCTTATAGTTCCCGATGTCTGGAAAATGGGCAGAGTGATCCCGCTACTGAAGCCTGGTAAAGACCCGAGTTTGGGGGAGTCGTACAGACCGATCTCCCTTCTCTCACCAGTGGCTAAGACGCTTGAGGCATTACTCCTCCCGAGCCTCGTAGGAGAATTTCCATTCGCCGAGCATCAACACGGATTTCGGAGACTGCACAGCACAACAACAGCTTTGCATGCCATCACCACACACATTTGCCGTGGCTTCAATCAACCCAGGCCATGTGATAGGACGGTCCTCGTGGCATTGGACCTATCGAAGGCATTCGACACGGTCAGCCATGCCAAATTATTTGAGGACATCGCCAACACGTCCCTCCAGCCAGGCCTTAAACGTTGGGTCGCGAATTATCTGTGTGGCCGCCAGTCATTTGTGGAATTTAGGGATAAGAAGTCAAAACACCGTAGAGTGAAACAGGGAGTTCCCCAAGGCGGGGTGATATCTCCGGCTCTGTTTAACCTCTACCTTTCCTCCATCCCACCTCCTCCAGACGGCATAGAGATCGTATCATATGCGGACGACTGTACGATCTTGGCATCAGGCCCCCCACCCATTGATGACATCTGCGATAGGTTGAACGTCTACCTCAACGAGCTTGCCTCATATTTCGCTGCAAGAAATCTGAAGATATCCGCCACCAAATCTTCAGCCACACTGTTCACTACAAATACGCGTGAGGTGAATTCTGAGCTGACTGTGATGGTCGATGGAGAATTGATTCCGACCATCAAGTGTCCCAAAATACTTGGCGTCACATTTGACAGCTCCTACACTTTCTCCCCACATGCCACAGCAATCTGCAATAAAGTCAAAAGTAGAAACAAGGTCCTCAAGTCACTCGCTGGCAGCACTTGGGGTGCAGACAAAGAAACCTTGTTGACCACGTACAAAGCAATTGGCCGGTCTGTGGTAAGTTATGCAGCGCCAGTGTGGTCACGTCAGCTTTGTGACACGCAGTGGAATAATATTCAGATCTGTCAGAATGCCGCCCTCCGAACTGCGACGGGCTGCCTCCTTAGTTCTCATGTGGACCACCTCCACCAGGAGACAAAGATCCTACCAGTGCGAAGACATAACTACATGCTGTCTAAGCAATACCTTTTGGGCTGTTATCGCAGAAATCATCCAAATCATCATCTTGTGGATAGATACCCACCGCCCAGAAGCCTTAAGGTAGATCTACATGATCTAGAGCGTGAGGTCCAGCGCTACAAGAGAGAACCTCTAGATCAAGCGGCATATCAAGCGGGTCTGAACAACATTCATGCAGACACGGTAGCAGACGCGTTAACTGGCTACCGGGTGAATGTAGTCCTTGGAGTACGACCGCCACCCATTGCACCCGAAGAAATCGACCTCCCCCGGCAAACCAGAGTGATTCTGGCTCAATTACGTTCCGGCAGATGCAGCCGCCTCAATTCCCACAGAGCTAGGATTGATGCCGACGTGCAAGATGTATGTCCCGACTGTAACCAGGGACCGCACGATACACGTCACCTGTTTAACTGCCCGGCCAGACCCACTCGACTCAGACCCAGATCCCTGTGGACGCACCCCATCTTAGTCGCGGAGTTCCTGGGTCTTGACACTCAACAGAATCAAGCAGACGAAAGATAGTACACAATAAACTGCTACAACAACAACAACAACAACAACAACAGCTTTGCATGCCATCACCACACACATTTGCCGTGGCTTCAATCAACCCAGGCCATGTGATAGGACGGTCCTCGTGGCATTGGACCTATCGAAGGCATTCGACACGGTCAGCCATGCCAAATTATTTGAGGACATCGCCAACACGTCCCTCCAGCCAGGCCTTAAACGTTGGGTCGCGAATTATCTGTGTGGCCGCCAGTCATTTGTGGAATTTAGGGATAAGAAGTCAAAACACCGTAGAGTGAAACAGGGAGTTCCCCAAGGCGGGGTGATATCTCCGGCTCTGTTTAACCTCTACCTTTCCTCCATCCCACCTCCTCCAGACGGCATAGAGATCGTATCATATGCGGACGACTGTACGATCTTGGCATCAGGCCCCCCACCCATTGATGACATCTGCGATAGGTTGAACGTCTACCTCAACGAGCTTGCCTCTTATTTCGCTGCAAGAAATCTGAAGATATCCGCCACCAAATCTTCAGCCACACTGTTCACTACAAATACGCGTGAGGTGAATTCTGAGCTGACTGTGATGGTCGATGGAGAATTGATTCCGACCATCAAGTGTCCCAAAATACTTGGCGTCACATTTGACAGCTCCTACACTTTCTCCCCACATGCCACAGCAATCTGCAATAAAGTCAAAAGTAGAAACAAGGTCCTCAAGTCACTCGCTGGCAGCACTTGGGGTGCAGACAAAGAAACCTTGTTGACCACGTACAAAGCAATTGGCCGGTCTGTGGTAAGTTATGCAGCGCCAGTGTGGACACGTCAGCTTTGTGACACGCAGTGGAATAATATTCAGATCTGTCAGAATGCCGCCCTCCGAACTGCGACGGGCTGCCTCCTTAGTTCTCATGTGGACCACCTCCACCAGGAGACAAAGATCCTACCAGTGCGAAGACATAACTACATGCTGTCTAAGCAATACCTTTTGGGCTGTTATCGCAGAAATCATCCAAATCATCATCTTGTGGATAGATACCCACCGCCCAGAAGCCTTAAGGTAGATCTACATGATCTAGAGCGTGAGGTCCAGCGCTACAAGAGAGAACCTCTAGATCAAGCGGCATATCAAGCGGGTCTGAACAACATTCATGCAGACACGGTAGCAGACGCGTTAACTGGCTACCGGGTGAATGTAGTCCTTGGAGTACGACCGCCACCCATTGCACCCGAAGAAATCGACCTCCCCCGGCAAACCAGAGTGATTCTGGCTCAATTACGTTCCGGCAGATGCAGCCGCCTCAATTCCCACAGAGCTAGGATTGATGCCGACGTGCAAGATGTATGTCCCGACTGTAACCAGGGACCGCACGATACACGTGACCTGTTTAACTGCCCAGCCAGACCCACTCGACTCAGACCCAGATCCCTGTGGACGCACCCCATCTTAGTCGCGGAGTTCCTGGGTCTTGACACTCAACAGAATCAAGCAGACGAAAGATAGTACACAATAAACTGCTACAACAACAACAACCGAGCTGACTGTGACGGTTGATGGAGAAATAATTCCGACCAAGTGTCCCAAAATACTTGGCGTCACATTTGACAGTTCTTACACATTCTCCTCACATGCCATAGCAATTTGCGATAAAGTCAAAAGTAGAAACAAGGTCCTCAAGTCACTTGCCGGCAGCACTTGGGGTGCAGACAAAGAAACCTTGCTGACCACGTACAAAGCAATTGGCCGGTCTGTGGTAAGTTATACAGCGCCAGTGTGGTATCGGCAGCTTTGTAAGACGCAGTGGAATAATATTTAGATCTGTCAGAATGCCACCCTTCGAACTGGGACGGGCTGTCTCCTCAGTTCTCATGTCGACCACCTCCCTCAGGAGATAAAGATCCATCCAGTGCGAAGACTGTTGTTATCGCAGAGACTATCCAAATCATTATCTTGTGGATAGGTATCCAACGTCCAGAAGCCTTAAGGTAGATCTACATGAGCAATCAATCCTTGAGGCCGACGTGCAGGGTGTATGTCCCGATTGAAACCAGGTACCACATGATACACGTCACCTATTTAACTGCCCAGCCAGTCCACTCGACTCAGACCCAGATTAGTGTGGACGCACCCCATCTTAGTCGCAGAGTTCCTGGGTCTTGACACTCAGCAGAATCAAGCAGACGAAAGATAGAACACAACAAACTGCTACAACAAATCCAACAACAATCACATCGCGGAAAGCGAATATAGTACCAGCTTAAAAGCCAAAATTTATTGTAATGGCTGGTAGTATGTTCGTTTTTCACAGCTGAAAACAAATCTTTTTCGCGACTACATTTTTTGGAACACAACAAAAATCTCGATGATAACATAATACTTTTATTAAAATTGTTTCATTAGTTATAGGGTAATGTCCTACTGAATGAAAGCAGCAAGTTTTTTTTGGTTCAAAATCTATTATTTAATAAAAGTAATCACGGAAAAGTTTCGCTCAAATCGAAAAAAGTGCCACCCTTAAGGCGTAAACATTCGTGAAAAAAAAACAAACAGAATGGGTACTAAGTGCATAGACTAAAAGAATGCTGACCCACTACTCACCATTTACATGTAGCAATAACTTCTAGTTTCTACTTGGCTAAGGTTTGTATTTCCTTACTACATGAGGAGGAGGTTGGTAACATTTATTGATACGGCAAAGAAGACGAATACGAAGTGTCCACTGACAACGGGTGGGTGTGTGCGCAAGGTTAGGAGTGACAATGACAGAATCGCTAAATGTATGACAACAAACTAAAAACAAGAGAAAAAACGCTGAGCACAATATCAAAGAGCACACACTGTCATCGACAAATGTGCGTAATTAAGCCCCAAATAGTAACTTTAGGCAGTTATTGCAACCGTTGCTCTCCGACTTAAGCTACATTGCGTGTGTGAGTTGTTTGGGGTATGTGAATCATCTTTGACAATTTTGAACATAATAATAACGAAAAAAAAAATATTAGAAAAAAAGGCATCAGCAGCACCAAGTTCCTCCCAGTGGGATGATGATTAGGAACTCTTAGATTTAGTATAAGTACTACTTCAATGTAATTAATTATTATCACTGAATTTCAAGTTGTCTGAACATTTCAGTCAGAAAATATGAGCCATTTAGACTATTGAACACAATCCTAGCATGCCATGAGTCAGAGGAAAAAGTGGTTTCTCCGCATATGGATAAATGGTGCCCATTTTTATGGTGTCGACAGCTTATTTTTGACCAAGGAAATCATTATTGAAAGATCAAGAGTAAAAAAGGAAACTTTTCATAAAAAAAAACTCGGTGACCTCAGTATGAGGTGCAAACTGTTCGACGATACGTGAGTATTATTGTGTCTTTCTAAGGGGAAACATGACGATTTCGGTTATAACAACGCAGACTGTGACGTTAACGTTGGCGTTGCTGTGGTCATGCGACCAATGCAAAAATAGACTTTGGTTAATTTAAGAAATGTTCATAAGTATGTTGTATGCACACAATCATGCATACATAGAATTGGAAATAATGATCAAACCTCTTGTTGTGGAATCAAACGACTAACAGCGAACAAACAAAAGACCAGAGACAAACAATGCCAATGGTGACGTCGTTGTTATCGCTCACTCGCTCGCCTAAGACAAATTGACATTCTCCGTCGAAAGAGGCCAAGTCAGTTAGGCGATGGCGGCAGCCGCAGCTGCGACGCGAAACTGCTCAGCACATTGTGTCGGCATGAGGGAAAATGGAGGCATTTGGCGAATTAGCCAAATTGAAATAAAAACAAATACCAATCGAAAAAATACAACAAATATATTTAAACAGCACACAATTACAATTTGGCACGCGGACTAAAGCAGACAGAGACCGGTAAAAGTCTACATATATGGTACTCGTTGAGCACATAACTTCCTGCTTCGTAAACTTACCTCAATAAGATGCGACGTTATAGGTTCTCCGATATTCTTCAGCTACCAACATATGAGCAATTGGATAAAAAAAAGCCAAAAATTACACGTCTAAGTAGAGCTCCGTACCGTTTGTTTGACACAATCAGACGATGGCGGTGGATATTGGCAGAAGATTGTTGCAGAGTTCTGCTCAAATAGATCAATGTCGCAGCCCCCGGCTGTTTTTATATATCCACTATTAATTAATGATTTTTCATGCATTAACATACATATACACCAACAAAGCTCACAATGGGATTATAAAAATTTCACTTTGTTTTTTCCTGCAAGTAACAATAGCCATTAACTTCTGGAAAACTCCTGTGTTATTTTACATGTGACGTTATTTGGATATATCCAACGTACACCACCCCAAGATAAAGGGATGATGACAATCTCATGGATTTTGCAAAAACAACTTAAATAAGTTTGTCTCATTTACTCACTATGTTTTTGAAAATTCCAAACTTTATTCTTATCATTAGTCAGAAGAAAAGGCTGTGCTGCTACTTATTGTTCAATTCCACTGTATTTATGATTTTCTACATTTAGCCAATTTCAACTTTCGTATCTTTTTTCAATTATTTTGTATTCTTTTTCGTATGGGGTTCGTTTCGCGTTTTCGTCGGTTCTTTGAACGTTTCTTTTGGTCGTGCTCCGTTTTTACGGTGACACCACCACCTTTTTCCGACGCTGCAGAATGAAATTTTACGATTTCAGTTCATGTTTGTTTAACAGATCGGGAACCAAATTGTAAATCAAAACATAAACTATTGAAAATTTATCCATAAATTCCCTTTTTGCCATAATTTACAGACCGTTTTCATTGAAATTTGCCAGAAAAAATTTACTTATTTGCTGAGCGTTGTGTAGGAAAAAATTGTTCGTATATCTCTGAGACTATTTATTATGTCATTTTGTTTGTCAAAATCATTGATTAGTGTACATGACGTAGCGGAAAGTGGAAAGTAGATTATTAAAAGTCGTGAAGTAATGTCGAAACTAGACTGTTTAAACATATATGGTACTTCCAAAAATTAATGCCATGTTTGATTTTAGTACTGTATTTGCTGTGTTTTAGTCCTATCCGGTCAGATGTTCTGGATAAAGTGTTGACGTAAAGTTGTACTGGTAAGTTATAGATAACATGCAAAATCAGATAATAAGAAACTATTAATAGTAATGTGCACTATATACATGACATAATTACCAGGTAGTGTACCGTAAGCAGCTGAGTACGATTTTTTCTCGCGAAGTGCACTATCTGTCAACGAGTTTTACTTTGTGTGTGTATTATAGTTACGAACTATAACACAAACAACGAAAAATGCCGCGAACTAGTAACATACACAAAATCAGAGTTGCACTATTCACTGATTTTGGCAGATAGTGTACCCAATATTTTGTTATTGGGCAACTGCCACTACCTGCAAATGATCTGGATCTTGCACTATATAGTACCATGCCATAATTACCAGGTAATGTACCGTAAAAAGCTGAGTAAAGGGTGATTTTTTTGAAGTTAGGATTTTCATGCATTAGTATTTGACAGATCACGTGGGATTTCAGACATGGTGTCAAAGAGAAAGATGCTCAGTATGCTTTGACATTTCATCATGAATAGACTTACTAACGAGCAACGCTTGCAAATCATTGAATTTTATTACCAAAATCAGTGTTCGGTTCGAAATGTGTTCATTCACCGTAACGTTGCGTCCAACAGCATCTTTGAAAAAATACGGTCCAATGATTCCACCAGCGTACAAACCACACCAAACAGTGCATTTTTCGGGATGCATGGGCAGTTCTTGAACGGCTTCTGGTTGCTCTTCGCACCAAATGCGGCAATTTTGCTTATTTACGTAGCCATTCAACCAGAAATGAGCCTCATCGCTGAACAAAATTTGTCAAAATTTGAACACATTTCGAACCGAACACTGATTTTGGTAATAAAATTCAATGATTTGCAAGCGTTGCTCGTTAGTAAGTCTATTCATGATGAAATGTCAAAGCATACTGAGCATCTTTCTCTTTGACACCATGTCTGAAATCCCACGTGATCTGTCAAATACTAATGCATGAAAATCCTAACCTCAATAAAATCACCCTTTACAAGTGCACTATCTGTCAACGAGTGAAGTGCACTATCTGTCAACGAGTTCTGGTTGTGTGTGTGCGTAAAGTAAAGAACCACACCACACAAATAACGTAAAATGGCGCGATCTAGTAAAATTGCAAAATTTTGCCCATGAACATTCCATTAAGGAACAGGGGCTAACTTCTCACATATCAATGAGTGCAGTCCGATTCAATTTAAGCTCAATGATAAGGCGCCTCCTTTTTAAAGCCGAGTCCGAACGGCAGTGCGACACATCTTTGGAGAGAAGTTTTACATGGCATAGTACCTCACAAATGTTGCCAACAATCGGAGGGGAAAACCACCGCTGAAATTTTGTTCTAATGGTCTCTCCAGGAGTCGAACCCAGGCGTTCAGCGTCATAGGCGGACATGCTAACCTCTGCGCTACGGTGGCCTCCAGTGATCTAATAATATACTCAAAAGCAGAGTTGTACTAATCACTTATTTTCACAGATATTTTGTTTTTGGGCAACTGCCTCTACCTGTAATTGAATATATCTTGTCTACTACTAAAATAAAACAGCAATTTCTGTGTTCTATTTGAGTGCTATCCAGCGCAAGTTCTGGATAAAATATCGGTGCAAAGTTGTAATGATAAATTATCGATAACATGCAATAACAGAACAGATAATAAGAAACGATTAATCGTGATTTTCACTATATAGTTCTCAAAAAACAGTATATAGTGTAATGGCAAGCTTTTTTTATTTGATTATTTTTTCCCAATATCATTGGATTTTTATACTTACATTGCGAGAATGCCAATGCCGCTCTTATTTCATTACAGTTGGTGTAGGGATGCCATATCAAAAAGGTAGAACAGAGTTGTATGTGAACGGGCAGGGTTTGGCAAACTATCACTTTCGAGAGAGAGGTTGCCATAAGATAGAGTTTGAACATTTTTTCAGAGAGATATTTTTTTCCAGTCATTTTATTTTTTACTGAAATTGGACTGATATGAGGGAACGTAAGCGTGCACATGTTCTTTTTCTTTTGGACTCTGGCACAACTCACACCTTTTAGTTCCACCCAAATAGGAGAGTTAAAACATCAAGTTGAAAGAAGAGATTTTATAAATGGTTGAATTAATAAGTGCTTGTTAAAGTTAATAATAATTAATTCGTTAACTAATGTGTAATAAGTTTTTTTTTTGGATTTAGAAGATTATTCAAAGGGACGACATAGGTGCGCCCTATCTAATTTGGCCGACGCACGTGTTTTTGGTCGATACAGTACGACCAGTTCTGAAAGTGGGGCCAAGTTGCAACATGGCTATTGGGACCAGCAGCTATTGTGGGTCGCATGCATTGTAGCAAGAGCTGGAAGTATTGTTAAAGATTTCACTCGCACAATAAGACATGAAAGTATTCGTATACCTTATATATATACTTACATGATTGTGTTAATCCCATTGTGCCATCCTATATTTTACTAACTTGACTAACTAGATACAACTTTTTAAGAAAAATTATGTACATTTTCTAACGAAAAGAGAAACTAAATTGTGTAGAACATGTTAACAAGATCCAGAAAAAAAGGTAAAAAAGAAAAAAATTATAGAGAGAAATCAAAGAAGAATTAACAACAATCATAAAATAAGTATTTAAAACCAAACTTGCTTAAGAAATGGTATACGATAATATTATCATTTCTTAACCAAATTTGGTGCCAAACTTATTTTACAAAGAAATAAAGAATAGAAAAATACATATATACATATAAAGGGAAAAGAAAAAACTACAAAAGAAATACAACAAAAGCACATATATGTTTGTACAAAGTAATGCATTTAAGAAGGATAATACTAGAGGTAATAATTATAACAGTCAATTTGAACTTATTTTTAGAAATAACGTTCAGTAACAAGTATAAAACAAAAGTAAATTAAGCACTAAAATCAATAAAAAAATTAATTATATATTTATATATGTGAATATACATGTTTTTGTGTGCACTTGTGTATATGTATGTTGATACATATATGTCAGGATTCACTAATAGAAGGTTAGGTCACATGCAAAACACAAAGTGGATAGGCCCCATAAACATCATTGAGGATGTCAAATCTGACGATTGAAAATGTCATCATATAGGAGAAAACCAGGATTCACTGAATAAGGTTAAGCCAAGCGATCAGCCCATATACTTTTTTTTTAATATTTGGCAGTACTTGGCATTGAGGATGTCAACTTGTTCTCTTTTTACATTCATTCTTTGTTTACGTTTTCTCCTATATGATGACATTTTCAATCGTCAGATTTGACATCCTTAATGATGTTTATGGGGCCTATCCACTTTGTGTTTTTGCATGTGACCTAACCTTCTATTAGTGAATCCTGGGAGAAAACGTAAACAAAGAATGAATGTAAAAAGAGAACAAGTTGACATCCTCAATGCCAAGTACTGCCAAATATTAAAAAAAAGTATATCGGCTGATCGCTTGGCTTAACCGTATTCAGTGAATCCTGCATATATGTATATATATTCATAAATATATACATATATTATAATTCGTATAAAGTATTACAAATTTGAAAAGAAAAATAATTAAAACTTAAATTTGAAAAGTCGCTAGTCGTCGGAAAGAAAGAGGATAGAACGAAGAGAAAAATTAAAAAAAGCAGGTCATAATTACTTTTATTTTATTTATTAATGATTATTAAGCTAATTAATATATGTACAATTTATATAAGTATATACAAAAATAAAAAAAATCTGTTAAAAACATACAAAAAAATACAAATAGAAACAACAATTATTATATGCATATATTTAAAACAAAATTCTTCGAGACAAAATTTGTGTAAATATATATAATAATAAACAAAACTTCTAACCTAATTCCTTAAGCCTAATTAAAATAATTAACATTTAGTTAAAGCAAATATAAACTTTTATATAATATTTTTTTTTCTTATAATAATAAAAATAATTCATGTTATTATTATTATGTAGTTTGAAAAACCAACGAATATGCGTCGAATGATTCATCATAAGCTTAAAATGTAACGGTTATTAAATTCGAAATGGCAAATTTAAATGTAGGGGTATTTTCATAACGTAACCGGCTAAGAAACTACCATGGATGACTGAGAACTCATACGGGGTGGGTAGCCGTGAGGAACAACAACACCATGTTCCTTAGGATTCGAACCAAGTTGGACCGCGTTCAAAGGCAATGTCATTGTATATCCGTTTCCGTTTTGAATTGAATTGTATTTTTTTGGCCGTTATAACCATATGGCACATCACTTAAATTTAAAAATCTTAGAGAACAAAGAATCCCCCATCTGGCGATCTAAGCCGCAGTAGAGAACACTGTGCCATTTTCTCTTCGTGTAAACAGGGGTCTGTGACAATAGTGCAAATCTTTCTTATTTTCTATTACTATATGTTAAAGGCTTTTTATGTATCAGTGGTATTTCATTATGTGTGTCAAAATTGCCAATTTACATACGATTCGTCAGTTTTGCTATCATACTAGTATGTTATTTTTGTATGACATAACCCAAGGCGGATTTAAGGTGGTCTCACGGGAACAACTTTTAACAGTCGGCCAGGTTTGACGGTATTAAGATGACAGATCTTTTTGCATTCTCTTTGATGTTATCTTCTTTCTCACATATTCTCCGCACATGCACGCACGCGTATACACACACGCACGCAAAACGACGATCAGCTTGGTGGTAAGATAGTTGTTGTACAAATCAAAGAGCGTAAGATAAACAAGAGAGGGTTTCTGCTTTGTCTTCCCCGTACCGTAAAATAACTCGCGTTAAAGACACAACATTTTTATTGTATTCCAATTGGATTCACATTGAGGGCTGCAACATTTTCGGGTTATTCTGTTTTGATTCGAGCATTCGTTCGAACATTTTTTCGCATTTTGCTTTGTTTCTTTGCAACCTAAAGTTGCAATAAAGGAAAAACGAAATATAAGCAATTCAAATATGTTGTGTCTTTAAATTTTGTCACTCGTCATCACGTATTGCCCTCCAACGCCAGCTCTTATCTTTTTTACGCTCTTTGGTACAAATGAGACCACCTGTAATTGTTTCGCCATGGCTATTGTTAAAGTTGCGAAATTGTAAGTTTTTTTTTTTTATTTTTCGTTAAACAACGAGAAAACAGGTGCCAACATCTAAGATGTGTGTATTTAGCCATTCCACCACTTTTTTAATCGCAAAGATATCCGCTTGATACACACTGCAGTGGTCGGGTAATCTTCTTCATATTACCAGTCCGAGCTAGTTTCGAACCATCCGTGTAGAAGTTTATGCAACTTTTTTTACCAGGGATATTGTAGTTCCAATAGATTCTATCAGAAATAGTGGTGCAGTACTCAATAAGCGACTCAAGTGTGTAATCCATAATGCCTGGGAAATCGGGCATTGTATCAAGAATAACAGTGTCCGTAGGCCCTGCATGATCAAAGGGAAAGCTCCCTTAGCCTCAAAACAGTTGTCGCAGCAATTTGTCTAGCCACGATGTCCAGAGACATTAAAGCGCCGTCCACCAGACCACAACACCATATAACATTATAGGTCAACTGCAGTATATACCCAATGCATGACACACAGTTTAAACCCCCAACTGTTGCCAATAGCCCTCTTCCAGTTGTATAGGGCAAGAGTTGACTTTCTTGCCTTTTCCAAAATGTTGGATTTGAAGTAACATTTCCTGCCTAGCCAAACACCCAGGTAAGTTGCGCTTCCTGTAAATGGCACATTCTCTCATCCCAAGGAGACAAATGCTGCTGTAAGTAACTTGTTTATTCTGCTGAAAAGAACTACTTCTTTCCTGCACGGAAAGAAGTAGCTCATAGAGCATCCTGAAGTATATCTCTAAGAGCGCTAGGAAACTTCCCCTAACCGCAATAGCCACGTCATCAGCATACGCGACCACTTTTACACCTTTTTCTTCCAGAGACAATAATATATTGTTAATGGCTATATTCCAAAGTAGAGGAGACAGTACACCTCTTTGAAGAGTTCCTCTGCTGACCCATTTTTTTTAGATCTACAGATCCCAAGCCTGTCGTAATGCATCTTTTAGTAAGTAAGTTACTGATAAACTTTCTCCAAGAGCAGCATTGAATGCGATACTTGATCTGATACCTTTGCACTTGTACGTGGAGATCGCTGAGAGTCAGGAACTTGCGCCCTTCGGATTTCGCGTATTCGTTTGTCCTGCGGTAGGCCGATGGCATGGGATGACTACATGGCATTGGCATTGCCGGACTGATCTTTTTTAGACTTGGATTTTGTCTTCTTGGAGAGGTAGCTTTGGGCTGGGGGCGTCCCGAACTTCTCTGGTCCCTCTATATACACGAATTGGTCCAACATGAATGAGGGCACTGAAGCAGAGGTTTTTATTGAATTCCTGGGCATTAGAGAGTCACAGTTATTCTGGTCGGTTGTAGTGTTCTTTATATCCTTAATATTTCTACACAAAAAATAACAAAATAAAAGGACAACGTTTCGTAAAAACTTAAACTAACAATTTTTGTAATCAGATTATTGTCTCAGTTCGTTGCATTAAATGGACATGTGCATTAAAAATCTACGAAATGTGACATTGTTGCTAGCAACATGTTGAAATCATTTTGTAAAAAGATCCAAGTACTGCAGGGTTCACTGAATAAAGCCTAGTACTGATTTTGATTGTGCGGAAAATGTTGCTAAACATCAATTAATTTTTGTGAAATATCATAATGTTTCCAACAGTGTTGCTAATTTGTTTAGTTGTAATTAATTTTTTTTATTTGGCGTGTAAAACGTTGTTTTGATAGTAAACAGTTATATGTTGACATAATTGTCATCCAATACAGAATATTGGAATTTTTTAATTACAATGCAACTTATCCGTATTAAAGAGGAAAAAAAGATTAAAATAAACAAACGGAAACTGTGACCAGCTACCCGGCAAATGTAGTCCTTGGAGATTACATTGCACTCGAAAAAATTGACCTCCCTGGCAAACCAGAGCAGTTCTGCCTTTATCGGCCATTGCAAGGAGAAATTCAGAATCTTGTGATGTTATACAACCCGATGTAACCACGGATAGCTGTACTGAATTGGCAGTGCGTGAGGAAATTTTTTCTACACAAAAACTCACATGTATTTGGAGTCGAATGCACAAGTGCTGGTGATGCCATAACCGTAAAAATTCCACCTACAATGTATATGATGTTATCCACGCTTGTGATGGTTACGAAGATGTGGCCACTGCCTATGGCTACAACATTATTAGGAAATCTCTGACCTCTACCATGCATATCGCCATGCCTCACTTATTGAAGATATAGCCAACGAGTGCTTTCACCGGAAGTTGGGGTCCATACGCCGTTGATATGATCAACGGCAAACTAGATGCATGCTATTCGAAGGTTCGAATAATCAAAGCTTCACCGGCAGAGTGTTCGATAAGGATGATTGTGACCTCTCTTGTGGCTCTTGGTTTTCAATGAGATTCTCAGGTACTTTGAGGAGGAAGGAGTGAAGAGTCACTTTTTCTCAACTAACACGAATCTTTTTCAAGTCGCGCTGAGGAAGCTGGTTAGCGCTTGGCATTAACCCCAGAAAGTTACAGCTGGTGTTGTTCAAAAGAAAAAGTACGCAAGGCGAGTTTAGAGGGCCGGTTCTGGGCAGAGATTGAATTGGAGAAGTGACGTTGGAAGAGAGTCTTACCAGGGCTGAATGCTCTCTATTCATGTCGCAACTCGATGGGCAGGAGTTGGGGACTTAGACCAGGGTCGGTCCACTAGATATACACTGCTGTGGTTAGGCCGCACCTATGGGTGCTTGGTGTGTCATCCGGCCATGGAGAAGGAGACCTTTGCATTTGTTGTACGTGGAGGGCGTGGCGTTGAGGACTGCCTTCTAACGGAAATAGTCAGGGACTGAGCGCTCTTCGGATTTAGGGCAATTGTTTATTCTGCGAAAGACCAATGGCGTTGATAACTACGTGGCATTGGTGAAGCGACGGACTTTGTACCAGACGAATCATTCTTCGATAACGACCTGCAGTTTATCTACCCGGAGAGGGAGCTTTGGTCTGGAGACGACTTTAACTTCTCCGGTCCCTCTATTTACATGGTTGGGTCCAAGTTGAATAGGACACTGGGTTTTATTACACTCACATATACCTAAAATAAGGAATTGTGTATACCAAACGGGACAAAAAATCTTAAGCGCCAAATCATCGTCACTTTTACTACCATTTAGTTCAATTTTCATTCATTTGGGGTTCACTTTTTTTCAAGTGTGGCTTTTCGACATCCGTGCCCTATATGGTTCAGATCGGTCTATATTTGGATATAGCTGCCAAAAAGACCGGTATTGAACCAAAATTGAACAATGACTTGTATTTATGAGACCACTCAATGTGTCGAATTTAGTCCATATTTGGATATAGCTGCTATGGGTCCATAATAATGCATTTTTTATGCAAGTTACGAAAGGTGGTTTACATATATACCCGAGGTGGTGGGTATCCAAAGTTCGGTCCGGCCGATCTTAATGCCTTTTTACTTGTTTTATTTTTATTTATTTGTTATTCATGGACAACAAGACAAAAAATCTTATACATTACAGTATAGGTTTTTAAATTTAGATATATATCCACTTTAACCCCCAAAACCTGCCAAGTATATATATAGACCAATCGCGACAATATAAGACTCAAATGAAAGGTATTTAAGATAAGATTAAGATTTAACGAAAACTCGAAGTCAGTACTAGGCTTAAGGTTAAGCCAAGCGATCAGCCGGCATACATTTTTTTTTAATTTTTGCAGTACTTGGCATTGAGGATGTCAACTTGTTCTCTTTTTACATTGATTCTTTGTTTACGTTTTCTCTTATTTGATGACACTCGCAAGCGGCAGATTTGACATCCTAAATGATGCTCATGGGGCTTATCCACTTTATGTTTTCGCAAGTGACCTAACCTTCTATTATTGAATCCTTTTAGCATTGCTGATTTGAAAGAATTTTGTAGTCATTTTACAAAAGTGTTTTATAGTGCGTTTTGACAACTGTTCGGGCGAAGACTCGTAGTCAGTACTAGGCTTAATCATATAAAATAGTTTTCGTCATGATGAAAAACAAGACCCATCGGAAACAATTTATTAATTCATAATATGATTTATTATGATTATTTATAATATAATTATAATATTAATATAATTATACTAATATTAATATCAATCACCTAAGAGAGGAGCAAATGGAATTGGGTGAACATAAAACCTGCAGAAAAACACAAGTTAATTAGCAAAGAGAAGCTTACAAGAAAGTTAAAAGGTGTTTTGTAAAACTAATTTAAAATTTTAGCTGGGTATGCACATCTAGCGAAATTTTCGGTTGCAGCCAAGACATTTATGTCGCCACTGAAAAATAATTGTGTAGAATACAATAGCACGTTTACATTGAAAATTTTATGATTTGGATTTAACTAAATCCAAAAACGAATCCTGTCCGTTTACGCTGCATTTTTGGGGATTTAAGTGACATACACAAGCGTACATGCGTATACATGAATATGCATATCACACATATCCATACCATGACATAACTACCAGGTAGTGTACCGCAAACAGCTGTGTAAAATTTTTTTCTCGTGAAGTACACTATCTGTCAAAATGTCAAAAACGCTGCATGTTTACATTTTCATGTGTTTCTTTCAGCACGTGTTATCTTGCATTTGTCAAACTAAAAACAATTTCAAAAAGTATTACAGGCAAATGTTTGTGAGAAATGTGTGTTGTTATACAATGTTAATATTCTTTTTACTCTTTTCAGATTATTAGCGTCACAAATCAGAAGACAACGTTATTTAGCCTTCAATTGCCGCCACCCCCTTTGAAAATTTTTGATAAAAGAAACCCAATCTGGGTGTCCTTCCGCAGAAGGTGAATTTCATATCTTTCAAGAGGTGGTTGTTGTTGTAGCAGTGTGGTATTTTATCTTTCCGACTGGTAAGCACGTAAATAGAGGCGGTTGCCTTCGGTCGATTAAGGACTTCATTGGTACAATCCGGTACGTAGAACCGGCTGTCATGGGATGCCCAGCTTCTGCTTAAATACTAGGTGCCCGTGAAGTTTGTGAACCTGTGAATGACTAGTGAATTATTGGCGCTTGTAAATAACCAAAAACATTATCGTGGCCATAGTGGTTCTGTGGATCAGTTGTGTTGGCATGCTTCAAATCTGGATTTATTAAGCACTGCGAGTGGAGACAAAACTGTTCGAACCTAACCTAACTTGGTCCCCTGATGGCAAAACCACAATTGTAAGAAACAACGGAGACCTTGACTTTCATTGACACAAGAACGAATAAAATTCGTGTGGAGGAACAATTTAATTTTGAGGTATGTTGAATTAAAAATAAAAGCAAAGTATTTAAGTATTTTTATGTAATTTTTTTAGGTGAATTAAATTGCCTGGAATAATAGCAGTGATCTTTTCTTTCTCACCAATGGAATGGATTGTGTTCACATACTTATCTACCCCAGCTTGGAATTGCAGCATATTTCAAAAGCACATCCTGCCACATGCGTATGCATTCAGTTCGACCCAACTTGAAAATATTTCGCAACACGTTCGGTGAGTTTGGTTTCGCTTCGGTAGTTTTCTGTCCTGGCAAACACTAAATAAATGATTTTTTTATTGGCTTTGAATACGACAGAATGTAAATAATAGCATAATCTCGAAAAGCTTGATTCCATGCTTTTATATCCTTATCAATTTGGTGTTTGCTGATCATATTTCCTCTTCTCGTTACAGTCACAGCTTCACGTTTTGTGTGAACATGCGGCTGGGTACTTTTTGTTCTCGGCGAAGGAGTTTGAGGAGGTGACCATATTTTTGCCTCAAGTGGAATCGTTTGTAACTGATTTAGCAATATTCAATTCGACTGTTAAATTGGATGGATTTGTTCCCTTTAAAACGGCCATATTAGCTTTGAAAAACATCAGTTCAATTTTGAAGGTATTGTGCCACAAGACTTAATGGTGTTCTTGGATGATTTCTTCTCAAATCTAAATAAAACGAAATGCCAACTTGGTATAGGCGATTCGAAGTTGGGAGCTGCCATTACCGAAGCAATCGTTGTATAGTGAAGCCATTTTGGTGTAGTTCCGGTAATTTAATAATGATAGGTGAGATTGAATTTTTAGTATATATCTGAACATTAATGGCTAACATCTGTGTTTTTATTTTCAGGTTTCACTGACAAGTCGCCTGGTATTGCTCAACTTGATTTGGGCCATAGTTATTCTCGTGCCAAAGTCAAGTTCAATGTTCCTCGTTCGGATAACATGATTATACAGTCCATTGTCTTATTGGATCAGTTGGACAAAGACGTCAACACATTCTCGATGCGTATACGCGAATGGTACTCCTATTATTTCCCAGAGTTGGTTAAGATTGTACGTGACAACTATATTTCTGCCAAGGCCGCTAAATTCATCAAATATCGTAAAACACTAACACAAGATAAGCTAGAGGAATTGGAAGAAATTGTAATGGATTAGGCCAAGGCACAGGCTGTCATTGATACCTCCAAGATGTCCATGGGTTTGGATATATCTATTGTTGATCTAATGAATACTGAACTTTTCGCGGAACGCGTGGCTTAAACTTTCGGAATACCGTAAGAAACTATCAACATATTTACACAACAAAATGGAATGTGTGGCTCCAAATCTACAATCGTTGGTTGGTGATCGAGCTGGTGCCCGTCTGATATGTCATGCTGGTAGCTTAACAAATTTGGCTAAATACGCCGCTTCCACAGTACAAATGCTGGGTGCCGAAAAGGCTTTATTCAGAGCCCTGAAAACCCGTTCAATATCCCTTAATACAGCCTCCTCTATCTATTTATTGGGCGTGCTGGTTTGAAGAACAAAAGTCGTATTTCACGTTTCCTAGCCAATAAATGCTCCATTGCATCGCGCATTGATTGTTTCTTGGAGCATTGATTGTTTCTTGAGGTGTTTGGCGAGACTTTTAAGCATCAAGTAGAGAAGCGTTTGAAATTCTATGAATCCGGTGAAGTTCCTCGCAAAAATATAGAAGTTATGAAGGAAGCCATTGAAATGACATCCACTGAAAAACCCAAGCCACAGCCAGGTGAGGCGTCATCACAAAAGAAGAAGAAGCGTAAGCTTGAAGAATCAGAAGCGGCAAATGGCAATGGTGCGACAACACAAACTGATGAGAATGATGCTGGAGAAGGTGCAGAGGCCGCTGAAAACGGTGCAGATGGGGAACCCAAAAAGAAGAAGCATAACAGTAATAAAAGTAAAATCTTCTTGCGTTTCCTAATTTTTATTTTTTATTTAGATATAAGTTACTAAGGATTTGCTTTTATGATGCTGCTACATGCATACACCATTCCCACTCCCAAAAATATTTCATATGCATTCATAACGTGTTTAATATATGTATTTGTTGGATATAACAATTTATACAATAGACTTTATGACATGACTAAAATTAAAATTATTTTACATTAGGAATGTGGTCCAAACTACGGCATTTGTCACAGACTTCTTTTGACTTTTTCAACATATTTCGTTGATATTAAATTTCAATAGGTTCCGTTCTTTTTATATGGTGGTTGCAGAGATCCTTCTTGACCTGCCTTCGTGAAGGAAGGCAATCCAATAGGTATGGTTGTTGTTGTTGTAGCAGTTTGTTGCTATCTTTCGTCTGCTTGATTCTGTTGAGTGTCAAGATCCAGGAACTCTGCGACTAAGATGGGGTGCGTCCACGCGGATCTGGGTCTGAGTCGAGTGGGTCTGGCTGGGCAGTTAAACAGGTGACGTGTATCATGTGATCCCCGGTCACAATCGGGACATACATCTTGCACGTCAGCATCAATCCGGTAGCTTTTTACCGCATTAGCTACCGTGTCTGCTTGAATGTTTAGACCCGCTTGATATGCTGCTTGATCTTGATTTCTTGTAGCGCTGAATCTCACGCTCTTGATCATGTAGGTCTACCTTAATGCTTCTGGGCGGTGGATATCTATCCACAAGATTATGAATTGGATGATCTCTGCGATAACATCCCAAAAGGTATAACTTACACAGCATGTAGTTATGTCTTCGCACTGGTAGGATCTTTGTCTCCCGGTGGAGGTGATCCACATGAGAACTGAGGAGATAGCCCGTCGCAGTTCGGAGGACGGCATTCTGACAGATCTGAATATTATTCCACTGCGTGTCACAAAGCTGACGAGACCACACTGGCGCTGCATAACGTACCACAGACCGGCCAATTGCTTTGTATGCGGTCAACAAGGTTTCCTTGTCGAGAGTCTAATACACGCAATCATAAACAATAACACAATGTTTAATAATTAATTTTTTGTTTAATAAATATAATATGCATTATGCATTTAAAATTCCTGTATTGAAGCAACACAACACGACGAACACTCTTGGCGCAAACACAAAAAAACAAAAACAAAACAAAAAAGCAAAAAAAAAACAGAACCGCCTTCATCATCGGTCAGTGTCGGTGAGGTGTAACCGGTGCTTGGAGGGGGTACATTTCCGTACTTGCTCTGGCCTAACTTCGCTACGGGAGTATAGTCATACTGGCTATGTCGCTAGGTGCTGTGCGAACATAGCCAGCAGTGGGTCACAAGCGTCGCCGTCGTCGCCTTCGGCGTCCTCGTCGTCGGACTATGTGACCCCCCGACCTCTCCCGTACGGCAATTTTTGCAACGACAGCACCCTAGCCCTGCTATTGCCAGGCCAGTGCCGGGAAGTGTATCGTTCTTGCAGTTAAACTGCAACGGACTGCGTGGCAAGATTGATGAGATTGTAGATTTTATGAGTCGGAAGACTATATCGGTCGCAGCGATCCAGGAGACAAAGCTGACTAACACCTGCAGCTTGCACAGTTGTCACGGCTACAATGTGCTACGTAAGGATCGCTCAAGGAATGGAGGTGGGAGATTGGCCTTCGTTATACACCATTCCGTGCAGTATAGACCTATCTCGCCTGCGCTTGACGCTAGTGACCCATACATGGAATGTATGGGGGTAGCAGTCAGGTCTGGTACTGCCGAGATAGAGATATACAACGTGTATATGCCGCCGGTTGGTAGCTGTGTCTCTATTAATGGCCAGGCCTACAACCCCGACATAAGTGGGTTGCTATCTGGCCATAGTCGTCTGGTTCTGGGGGATTTTAATGCACATCACTCGTCATGGCATTCTCCCATAGGTAACGACCAGCGTGGCATAGCTTTGGCAGAGCAGATAGATAGCTCCACGTTTTGCACGGTGAATGAGTATGCCCCCACTAGGATTACGAGGAGGTGCAGCAGCTCGCCAGACATCTCAATTGCATCCCCTGATCTCCTGAGTGACGTATCCTGGCAAGCCGTCATCTCTTTGGGGTCAGACCACCTCGCCATAATCCTCACCATCGACCGACCACCCGACTTCATAACCTCTGAGCGCCGGACGTTCATCAATTACAAGAAGGCCAATTGGACTGCCACCCCCCTCTGATGTGCTTGTGGCCGAGAGGAAATTCCGAGACATCATCAACGCAGCAGCCGCTAGCTTTATACCAGCCGGTCGAATACCGCAAGTGCGACCCAATTTCCCGGCGCAAGCAGTGGTACTCGCAGACGAGCGTGATGGGATTCGTGCTATGGACCCCGCTAACCCCAGAATCAGCGAGCTGAATCTGAAAATAAACGGGGTTATCAACGAACATAAGCGGAATTTGTGGCTGGAACACTTGGAGCAATGTAACTTAGGCACCGGTGCAGGCAAACTGTGGGCCACTGTTAAGTCTCTCTCGAACCCCGGTAGACGGGACGACAGGACCTCAGTCACTTTTGGCGAGATAACCGTGACTGATCCGAAGAGATGTGCCAGGTTGTTCAACCGTCAATTTATTGTGCATCCCGAGAGAGACAGGGCAAGGAGGAGAGCCATTCGCCGTATTCGTGGTCTCCGAGCCGATGAACAGCCATCACAATTTACCGTGGGCGAAGTTACGTATGCATTCAGTTCGACCCAACTTGAAAATATTTCGCAACACGTTCGGTGAGTTTGGTTTCGCTTCGGTAGTTTTCTGTCCTGGCAAACACTAAATAAATGATTTTTTTATTGGCTTTGAATACGACAGAATGTAAATAATAGCATAATCTCGAAAAGCTTGATTCCATGCTTTTATATCCTTATCAATTTGGTGTTTGCTGATCATATTTCCTCTTCTCGTTACAGTCACAGCTTCACGTTTTGTGTGAACATGCGGCTGGGTACTTTTTGTTCTCGGCGAAGGAGTTTGAGGAGGTGACCATATTTTTGCCTCAAGTGGAATCGTTTGTAACTGATTTAGCAATATTCAATTCGACTGTTAAATTGGATGGATTTGTTCCCTTTAAAACGGCCATATTAGCTTTGAAAAACATCAGTTTAATTTTGAAGGTATTGTGCCACAAGACTTAATGGTGTTCTTGGATGATTTCTTCTCAAATCTAAATAAAACGAAATGCCAACTTGGTATAGGCGATTCGAAGTTGGGAGCTGCCATTACCGAAGCAATCGTTGTATAGTGAAGCCATTTTGGTGTAGTTCCGGTAATTTAATAATGATAGGTGAGATTGAATTTTTAGTATATATCTGAACATTAATGGCTAACATCTGTGTTTTTATTTTCAGGTTTCACTGACAAGTCGCCTGGTATTGCTCAACTTGATTTGGGCCATAGTTATTCTCGTGCCAAAGTCAAGTTCAATGTTCCTCGTTCGGATAACATGATTATACAGTCCATTGTCTTATTGGATCAGTTGGACAAAGACGTCAACACATTCTCGATGCGTATACGCGAATGGTACTCCTATTATTTCCCAGAGTTGGTTAAGATTGTACGTGACAACTATATTTCTGCCAAGGCCGCTAAATTCATCAAATATCGTAAAACACTAACACAAGATAAGCTAGAGGAATTGGAAGAAATTGTAATGGATTAGGCCAAGGCACAGGCTGTCATTGATACCTCCAAGATGTCCATGGGTTTGGATATATCTATTGTTGATCTAATGAATACTGAACTTTTCGCGGAACGCGTGGCTTAAACTTTCGGAATACCGTAAGAAACTATCAACATATTTACACAACAAAATGGAATGTGTGGCTCCAAATCTACAATCGTTGGTTGGTGATCGAGCTGGTGCCCGTCTGATATGTCATGCTGGTAGCTTAACAAATTTGGCTAAATACGCCGCTTCCACAGTACAAATGCTGGGTGCCGAAAAGGCTTTATTCAGAGCCCTGAAAACCCGTTCAATATCCCTTAATACAGCCTCCTCTATCTATTTATTGGGCGTGCTGGTTTGAAGAACAAAAGTCGTATTTCACGTTTCCTAGCCAATAAATGCTCCATTGCATCGCGCATTGATTGTTTCTTGAGGTGTTTGGCGAGACTTTTAAGCATCAAGTAGAGAAGCGTTTGAAATTCTATGAATCCGGTGAAGTTCCTCGCAAAAATATAGAAGTTATGAAGGAAGCCATTGAAATGACATCCACTGAAAAACCCAAGCCACAGCCAGGTGAGGCGTCATCACAAAAGAAGAAGAAGCGTAAGCTTGAAGAATCAGAAGCGGCAAATGGCAATGGTGCGACAACACAAACTGATGAGAATGATGCTGGAGAAGGTGCAGAGGCCGCTGAAAACGGTGCAGATGGGGAACCCAAAAAGAAGAAGCATAACAGTAATAAAAGTAAAATCTTCTTGCGTTTCCTAATTTTTATTTTTTATTTAGATATAAGTTACTAAGGATTTGCTTTTATGATGCTGCTACATGCATACACCATTCCCACTCCCAAAAATATTTCATATGCATTCATAACGTGTTTAATATATGTATTTGTTGGATATAACAATTTATACAATAGACTTTATGACATGACTAAAATTAAAATTATTTTACATTAGGAATGTGGTCCAAACTACGGCATTTGTCACAGACTTCTTTTGACTTTTTCAACATATTTCGTTGATATTAAATTTCAATAGGTTCCGTTCTTTTTATATGGTGGTTGCAGAGATCCTTCTTGACCTGCCTTCGTGAAGGAAGGCAATCCAATAGGTATGGTTGTTGTTGTTGTAGCAGTTTGTTGCTATCTTTCGTCTGCTTGATTCTGTTGAGTGTCAAGATCCAGGAACTCTGCGACTAAGATGGGGTGCGTCCACGCGGATCTGGGTCTGAGTCGAGTGGGTCTGGCTGGGCAGTTAAACAGGTGACGTGTATCATGTGATCCCCGGTCACAATCGGGACATACATCTTGCACGTCAGCATCAATCCGGTAGCTATTTACCGCATTAGCTACCGTGTCTGCATGAATGCTTCCGGGCGGTGGATATCTATCCACAAGATTATGATTTGGATGATCTCTGCGATAACATCCCAAAAGGTATTACTTACACAGCATGTAGTTATGTCGTCGCACTGGTAGGATCTTTGTCTCCCGGTGGAGGTGATCCACATGAGAACTGAGGAGATAGCCCGTCGCAGTTCGGAGGACGGCATTCTGACAGATCTGAATATTATTCCACTGCGTGTCACAAAGCTGACGAGACCACACTGGCGCTGCATAACGTACCACAGACCGGCCAATTGCTCTGTATGCGGTCAACAAGGTTTCCTTGTCGAGAGTCTAATACACACAATCCTAAACAATAACACAATGTATAATAATTAATTTTTTGTTTAATAAATATAATATGCATTTAAAATTCCTGTATTGAAGCAACACAACACGACGAACACTCTTGGCGCAAAACACAATCTGTCCAAGTCAGAGCTGCTCTAATCACTGTCTGTCAAAAACAGAGTTACGTAAATCACTGAGTTTGACAGATAGTGTACTCAGTTTTTGTTGTTAGCCAACTGCCACTACCTGTAAATGAATGTATCTAGAATGAAGGCTGTGTGTCGAATGGTAGAAAATTTGTAGGGATAGTAAAAATATGACGTTAAGTGTGGTGAATAATTTTTAAGTAGCTCAGGGGCTAGTAAGATTTTTGACAGCACAGCAAATTTGGCGTTTCCTTCATGTCATAATTACCAGGTAGTGTAACGTAAAAATCTGAGCACAATCTTTTCTCTCTAAGTGAACTATCTGTCAACGAGTTCTGGTTGCGTGTGTGTATTATAGTTAAGAACCATAACACAACAAACAACGAAAAATGGCGCGAACTAGTAACATTCACAAAATCAGAGTTGCACTAATCACTGATTTTGACAGATAGTGCACTCAATATTTTGTTGTTGGGCAATTGCCACTAACTGTAAATGAATATATCTTTACGTACGTAAACAGCTGATAATATTTTTTTTTCTCGCTAAGTGCACTATATGTCAACGAGTTCTGGTTGCGTGTGTGTATTATAGTTAAGAACCATTGCACACACAAATAAGGAAAAATGGTGCGACCTAGTAACATACACAAAATCAGAGTAGCACTAAACACTGATTTTGTTGTTGGCAACTAAATGAATATGAATAAATGTAAATGAATATATCTTGGTTACATTCAAGATATATTCATTTACAGGTAGTGGCAGTTGCAAACTATTGAGTGCACTATTTGTCAAAATCAATGATTCGTGTAACTGTGATTTTGTGTATGTAACTAGTTCGCGCCACTTTCCGTTGCTTGTGAGTGTTGTGGTTCTTAACTATAATACACACCCACAAACAAGACTCGTTGACAGATAGTGCATTTCGCGAGAAAAAATTGTACTCAGCTGTTTACGGTACACTACCTGATAGTTATGTCATGGGTTTCATCGAGCAAAGTCCCATGCCAGTAATTGTAAATTTCTTTTGCGTTTTGGTAACCAACTTGTGATCGGCATAACATAGCCGCCCACATTGTGGACAGACGTCACCAAATTTAAACGACTTTGGCATTCTAAAAGGTTGTCTTTTTAACAATATGGGACAAAACTACAGTTTTGTGTTTATAGTCTATTGAAATGATGGTTTGTTTACCTGGCATGAGTTTCGTTAATCATTTCCATGTAAAAAAGTAGCAAATTGGTATTTTTGAAAAATATTCATTACGCCAATAATTATTAATTTCTGTCTTCCTATTTATTATGTGGCGCACACATCTAGTTTACTTTTGATTTTTGAAAAACGTCAAAATTTGTCAGTGTTGGAAAAAATGGCCGATTGGAACAACAAAATGAATTTTGTTTCTCATCAATGTAAAAAACAACCCCCTACGTTATTTTTAAATCTTACCATAGGAGATTGCTATCATTCGACACACACGCCTTGTATAAATTTGTCTAGATAACGCCTTTACACAACAAGCATGGAAATAACGGTACACTACCTGGTGGTTCTATCATGATATTGATCCAGGTAGTGTACCGTAAACAGCTGAGTACAATTTTATCTCGCGAAGTTCACTATCTGTGAACGAGTTTTGGTTGTGTGTGTGCATTATAGTTAAGAATCATAACACACACAAACAACGAAAAATGGCGCGAACTAGTGACATACTCAAAATCAGGGTAGCACTAATAACTGATTTTGACCTATCGCAGATGTCAACAGTGGGTGGGGGCATGATCGTACAATCGTTCGCATATGATACGATCTCTATGCCGTCTGGAGGGGGTGGAATGGATGATAGGTAGAGGTTAAACAGTGCCGGAGATATCACCCCACCTGAGGGAACTCACTCTACGGTGCTTCGACTTCTTATCCATAAATTCCACAAATTAATGGCGACTAAACAGATAATTCGCGACCCAGCGTTTCCTGGCTGGAGGGACGTGTTGGCGATGTCCTCAAATAGTTTGGCATGGTTGATCCTGTCGAATGCCTTAGAAAGGTTCAGTATCACGAGGACCGTCCTATCACATTGCCTAGGCTGATTAAAGCCATGGTAAATGTGTGCGGTGATGGCATGCAAAGCTGTTATTGTGCTATGTAGTCTTCGAAATCCGTGTTGATTCTCGGCGAAGGAAAATTCTCCTTTGAGCGAAATCTCTTTCCCTTGAGCGAAAATGCACCAACCCACACAACTTCTCAAAATTGTTGTTTTAATATGACTGCTGATCGGCTCCAGAAGAAGCGATACTCACTGCTCCTTCATTTCTTAAAATAGGGCAGTAAACATGCCGCAATTTCAGCTCAAAAGGATCCAATCCAAAATGATCAATTTCAGCTCAAAATTATCTCTTCTACTCTGAAAAAATCTTCCAAAATAGTACCGGAAGTGGGAGAAATAGTACTTTCAGTGCTGTATTGGGTACTATTTGGAACCTTCTTTGTAAATTGAGTTAGAGCACTGAATTTTGAATTTTAAGTACACCATGGCAAACCTTATTGGATGATTAGAAGAGTTTTTGGAAATTTTTACTTTTAGGTACTAAAAAAAGTACCAACCATTTACGATTTTAGAAATTTGTCTTAAAAGACCTTTGCTACAAAATTATGAGGATGAAACAAAGCAATGGAAAAATAGTAATGGTAATTTTGTACTTTCTTCGCAGATAGAGTTTGAGGTATAAAATTTGCCATGTAGGTACAACTAGGAAATATATGATGGGTAACTTAATAATCTAAATGATACCATTTGGTACTTTCTTTACAGATTGAGCTAGAGGTCTGAAAATTGGCATGTAGGCACAAGTAGGCTAGATGTCTAAATGATCTCTTTAAATTTGAACATGTTGGAACCAAAATTGGTACCATTTGGTACTTTGTTTATAGATGGAGATACAGGTCTGAAGTTTGGCATGTAGGTACAACTAGGAAAAATATGATGGGTGACTAGGTTAGGTTAAAATGAGGATGAGGATATTCATCCGCCCCATATCACTATCGACATACACCTAAGCCAGTTATTAGTTTGTTGTGCGTTCTAAGCACATAAAAGTAACCTCGAAAAAGAAATTTAAGTCAGGAAATCCGTGCTACTTACAAAATCCCTAATTGTTTTCCATACCACGCCCCTTGGTTTATGTCTGGGATTGTGTTCTCACCCGAGTGGCGGTGTTTGTTAGCAGAAAAAGCCGGGCACTGACATAGGAAATGCTCTAACGTCTCATCATCTTTCCCACATGCCCTACAAATGTGTTCTTTTGCCGTTTTTGTACTTATTCATTCCACCTTACTCTGCACCGGCACCCAAACGAGGCGGATCGTAATGGGTGACAAAATGTTCTATTAGTACATATTGGTGTCAAAAAGTGCTAAATAGTACGAAATACTTTATATTCGCCTATAGCTAGAAATAAGCAACTTGATACGAATTATCAGTATTGACAAAAATACGATACGTCGTAACAAATCGTACCAGGAGTGAAAGAAAACTTACTAATTGTGGTGTAATTGGTACCTTGAAAGCATGTATTGGGCGACTAGATGACTTTTTTGAAAATCGTACATTTAATTTCTAAAACGTAGAAAATGGTAATCTTATGCAGAGTCGGATAAAGCTCTAAAATTTGAGATGGAGTTACAGTATATTATGGGCAACTACATTTTTTTTTTTAATTCTTACATTTAGGTATTAAAATGTACAAAATGATATTTTCCTTATGTATTGAGCTGGCGCTCTGAAATTCGGGATACAGTTACACTTCCAGTCGCCCAATATATACTTTCAAGGAACAAATTGCACCACAATTAGTACGTTTTCTTCTACATGTTGTATTTTGGTCAAGACTGCGATAATTTTTGTCAAAATGCTTAATTCTAGCTGTTCCCGTTCGCTGTAGGCTAAGATGAGCTCTTGTGTATTATTTTACACTTTCTGCTACAACACTGTCCGAATTTAAAATAAATCATTTAGTCACCCATCATATTTTTCTTCGATTTATCTACATGCCAAATTGCAGACCTGTAGCTACATCTATATAGAAATCACCAAATGGTTTCGAATTTTAAATAGATTATTTTGTCACCCTTAATGTTTTTCTATTTCTATTCTATTTTTCCTAGTTGACCCAACAAATTCCAGACCTTTAGCTCCATCTATAAAGAAAAAACCAAACGGTACAAATTTCGGTACCTAACTGTTCAATATGTGAACAGATCATGTGGTCACCCACCCTTCATATATTTCCTAGTTGTACCAACATGCCAAATTTCAGACATCTAGCTCCATGTGTAAAGAAAGTACCAAATGATACCAATTTTGGTACCTAACTGTTCAAAATGTGAATAGATCATTTAGTCACCCATCATATGTTATCTAGTTGTACCTTCATGCCAAATTTCAGACCTCTAGCTACATGTATAAAGAACGTACCAAATGGTACCAATTTCTGTACTTTACGTAAGTTATCTTCGTGCCATTACTATTTTTGCAATTTTTTCTTTTCGGTAGATATCTTTTAAGACAAATTTCTTAATTCTAGCTCTATCCATCCACCCTGTACAACGTTCACCCATTTCGTAAATTTTTGGTACTTTTTTAGCACTTAAATGTAGAAATTTCCAGAAAGTCTTTTATTTATCCAATTAAGATTGCCATAGTGTACCTAAGTTCCAAAATTCAGAGCTCTAGCTCAATTTACAAAGAAAGTGCCAAATAGTACAAATTGCAGCACTAAACGTACTATTTCTCCCACTTCCGGTAGTATTTTGGAAATTTTTTGCCACCAAATCTTATTTCTTCGAGGCGCTCCTTAATTCAATTTTAATTAATTTGAGCCCAAAGTCATAATTCTAGACCTATCCGTTCGTGCTGGATAAAAAAAATACACAATTTCATATTTTTGTTTCTTTTTAGTACCTAAACGTATGTACATATATCACGAAATCCCTTCTTATTCTGTGCCTATGATCCAATACCAATATTTGTGCAAGATTTCATGATTCTACCTTTAGCCGTTTGGGCTGGGCGACGATCAGCCAGTGAGTCACGATATTCTTTTATATATTTTGACAATGACATAATTGTAAATAAACATGAATAAAAACCCAAACAAATAAAAATTTAAAAAAGTGTAGAAAACACTTTTAAAAAAATTGTTTAATGATAAATACATAAAAAATTGCGCCGAATTTTCTAAAATTACTCTAAAGAAAAAATAAAACAGAAAAAATTGCCGGCCGAGGGAATCGAACCTGGGTTTGCGGTAGAAATGAAATCGGATTGTACATGAGCAATTTTACCCTTGCCGTATTGCATGCACCTGCAAACTGCAATGAAGGGGTATGTTGTATACTAAAATTTTGTTGTTAAGTAAAAGTGAACCTTTTGTCGTTCATTACATTAATTGTGTGATGGCTGAGTTGGTAGAGTATGCACTTTGGATTTGAAGGGACCTGAGTTTAAATCACGTTGGGAGCAAAAAAAGTCAATTTCAAAAAAATTTTGAAGCGATGGGCAATATATCTAAAATATAATTGCCTAAAAAAAAATTTTTCTTTTTTTTTGCTTTTTTAGGTCATACAAATATCCCATTTTTCGCAGTGCTGCAAAAACAACTTTAAGAGCAATAAATTGACGGTTGGACAACCTGGCGCTACTTTATTCGCCAAAAGCGGCTGAGTTCGTCATCCTGTCTACCGGGGTTCGAGAGTAACTTAACAGTAGATCACAGCTTGCCTAAACCGGTGCCTAAGTTACATTGCTCCAAGTGTTCTAGCCACAAATTTCGCTTATGTTCGCTGACTACCCTGTTTATTACCAGATTCAGCTCGCTGACTCTGGGGTTCATACAACGAATCCCATCACGCTCGTCTGCGAGTACCACTGCCTGCGTCGGGAAATTGGCCCGCACTTGGGGTGTTCGACCGGCTGGTATAAAGAGGCCACTAGCACATCCGAGGGGGGGTGACAGTTCACTGAAGCGGCGATTGGTATATTCTCTGAAGCCAGCCCAATCGACCTTCTTCTGATTGAAAAAACGTTCGGCGCTCAGAGGTTATGAAGTCAGTGGTCGGTCGATGGTGAGAATTATGGGTAGGTGGTCTGACCCCAAAGAGATGAAGGCTTGCCAGGATACGTCACTCAGGAGATCAGGGGATGCAATGGAGATGTCTGGCGTGCTGCTGCACCTCCTCGTAATCCTAGTGGGGTCATCCTCATTAACCGTGCAAAACGTGGAGCCTTTAATCTGCTCTGCCAAAGCTATGCCACGCTGGTCGTTACCTAGGGAAGAATGCAAATGAAGTGTGATGCGCATTAAACCCACTTATGTCGGGGTTGAAAGCTTGGCCATTAATTGGGACACAGCTACCAACCGGCGGTATGTACACATTGTATAGCTCTATCTCGGCAGTACCGGACCTGACTGCTATTCCCATGCACACCATGTAGGGGTCACTAGCGCCAGGCGCAGGCGAAATGAGTCTATATTACACGGAATGGTGTATCACGAAGGCCAATCTCCCACCTCCATTCCTTGAGCGATCTTTACGTAGCACATTGTATCCGTGACAACTGTACAAGTTGCAGGTGTTGGTCAGCTTTGTCTCCCCGATCGCTGCGACCAATATGTTCTTCCGACTTTGTGGTGCTTATATTTAATTGTTATCATATTTAAATCGCTCTATAGTGAAAGTGCTTAACCAAACTTAGAATTTTGTTTTTGTTTTTTAATGTTAGGAATATGAAGAAAAAATATATGTAAAAGAGTTGATTGGATTTATAATTTTATTTTGTGTTCTTTAACCAATCATAAAAGTTTGTCAGGTGAACGCAGACTTTATAGGCTATGTGTATGTTTTTATACCCTCCACCGAAGTGTTGGACATTTTGCCATTCCATTTGCATCTTTTATACCGATATCTTGAGTTCATAATTTCAATGAACCGTGCCGAGTTTGAATAAAGTGATCAGCCTATTAAGAGCCCAGAAATGCGCTTAACTATCCATTTTCGCCGTTACCGTAAGTTGCATGGATCCTTCAAGATCTGAGTATAGATCAGATCTGACCATATTTGTATGTAGCTGCCTCATAGCCTTGTTTTCCGATTGAATGCAGAGAATGCACAAAAACGGAATTTCCTACCTACGAGATTTGTAAGAGCTTCCTTAATACCTGTACCACTTATAGTCAGTATCAGAACTTACTTAGGAAGCAATGAGACCCCTTGTAATAGTATTTGGACCCTCGACATCCATAGTTTTATTCTGCACTCATAACGAATACACAAAACGAGAAAAAGTGAATTAATTTTGAGTTACCCCCGGCGTTTTTTCAGTAATTAACTTGGTATTTATGTGTTGGAAGAACCTACCAAAAATTGAGGTCAGCCTACCAACCTACCAAGAGAATAAAAGCTACCAATTTTGGTAGGAACCTACCCAAATCGGCAACACTTATTAAGACCCTAGTATTAAATTTTTTTCTTGCAGCGACAAAGAAAGGTCCGAACATTTGCGTGATTTAAATAAAGATACATTATCATAGGTGATTAACAAAGATGAAGGCATATTTATTAGTGATAATAATGATTTTGAAGAAAAGTTATAATTTATGATGACCCTTGAAACTATTAACAGTTTTTGTTTTTAATGTACAATACACAGTTATATTATGACTTATATCATGTATTATCAGGAGGAGTGAGACTGTTGCGGAGGATGCACCAAGAAGTAACAAAGGGGCATAAGAAATTGTCTTTGATTGATAGATGGATACATTTTTTATGGCTATGATTCTGCTTCTCATGTTTCCACTGAAGTTGAATTTCAATTATACAAATCAATCTAAGTCGTCTAAACTTACGCCCGTGTAAATAGGTTCCTTGTCTTCCTTCTCTTTTGGCGATTCTGTTGGTGAATCTATTTCTGTTGATTTGCTTTTAGCATTATCTTCATTGGCATCTGCTGCATTGGGAACCCACAGTCCCGAATCCACACAACGCTTCATGTGATGTTTGGCTTCCTCCACTGGCATCTCAGCTATAGTTTTCTGTAAAAGTTCAGTATCTCGGCTTTCGAAACAAGCTTTTAACTCCTAAAACGACACAAAACAAAAAATTTACTTTATGTATGGTATTAGAATGGTATTCACACGTGTCATATGCAGGGCTGCGGAGTCGACCATATTCGGATTTTTGAGGCTGGAGTCGAAGTCGAACTATTGAGCCGAAGTTGGAATTTGGTTCGGAGTTGAGCACGCTTGTCCCGATTCTGAACCGCGCTAAACTCCTAAGCCCAGATTATTTTAAAGCCTTATGCAAAGTGATAAAATTTGTCGGACTTTTTTTTGTATTTATGCAGGGTAAATGCTCATAAGTTCGGCATGCACCAATAATCGGCATTTTTTGTTTTTTAAACTCAAATAACTAAAAATATGTAAAACTTTATATTAAAAACAAGTAAGAGCGTGCTAAGTTCGGCCGGGCCGAATCTCATATGCCCTCCGCCATGGATCGCATTTGTCGAGTTTTTGTGCGGTATCTCTTTTTAGGCAAACAAAGATAATAGATAAAAATGGTTATGCTATTGGAGCTATATCAAGTTATAGTCCGATTCGCACCATACATGAATTGAATGTTGAAGACCATAGTAGAAGTCATTGAGTAATAGTTCACTCCATTCGGATAAGAATTGCGCCTTGTACAGGCTCAAGAAGCACAATCGGGAGATCGGTTTATATGGGAGCTTTATCAAGCTATAGATGCGCCCTCTAGAGGCATAAGAAGGCAAGATCCCAGATCGGTTAATTTGGCAGCTATATCATTTTAAGTACCGATTTGAACCATACTTAGCATAGTTTTTGAAAGTCATAACAAAACACTTCATGCACAATTTTAGCCAAATCGGATGAGAATTGCCCCAATAGTGGCTTAAGAAATCAAGATCCAAGATAGGTTTATAAGGCAGTTATATCAGGTTATAGACCGACTTGAACTATACTTAGGACAGTTGTTGGAAGCCAAAACAAAACACCTAATGCAAAATTTCAACCAAATCGGATGAAAATTGCGCCCTCTAGTGGCTCAAGAAGTCTAATCGGGAGATCGGTTTATATGGCAGCTATATCAGGTTAAAGACAGATTTCGACCATACTTATCACAATTGTTGGATGACAAATACTTCAAAATACTTCATGCAAAATTTCAGCCAAATCAGATAAGAATTGCGCCCTGTAGCGACTCAAAAAGTCAAGATCAAGAATCGGTTTATATGGCAGCTATATCAAAACAGGGACCGATATGGCCAATTTACAATCCCAACCGACCTACACTGATTGTGTTGTAGCAGTGTGGTATACACTGAGGCGGCAGCCCTTGCCGATGAAGAACTCCATCGGGTCAATCCGGAGCTAGATTTACTCCTGCGAAAGTTGGCGTATATACGACAGACGGACGGACATGGCTAGATTTACTTAAAATGTCATGACGATCAAGAATATATATACTTTATGGGGTCTCAGACGAATATTTCGAGGCGTTACAAACGGAATGACGAATTAGTATACCCCCGTCCTATAGTGGAGTGTAAACAAATAGTCATTAAACATCAAATAAACGAGCACTTATGTAAAATCGGTGCGGCAAGTGATAGCATGCGTAGGGCATGCAGGGAAGATGATAAGACGTTGGAGCATTTCCTTTGTCATTGCCCGGCTTTCGCGTCTAACAGATACCGGCACTTAGATGGGGCACATACCAGACATGAACCAACTTAGGGGCACGGAAAACAATTAAGGATTTTGTAAGTAGCACGGAATTCCTAACTTAAATATTCTTTTTCGAGGTTACTTTTTATTAGTACTTAGTGGCATGGGACGGATTAACACCCGCATCCTCTTTTCAACCTAACCTAACGTCATTAACATCCTCGGCTCTCCTTGTAAACAAAAATATTTGAGCTGACATTACAGATTATGTTAGAAATTTGCCTTTAGTGAGAGGGAGTCCATCAACAGGTGCCAAGGTGCCTGTTCTTAACAAAAAAAAAAAACAAAAACAAAAATGGGGCTAATGTTCTGTCATAACCAATTAAAGCAAGTATCAAGAGCTATGGGAGTTTTGTACATTTTTAAAATTTGTTTTTTCTTGCTTGACAATCTGAATTGCTACAACAAAGCATCCGAAAAAGATGCTTTGTTGTAGCAATTCGCTGGTGGCCGCACCACGCCTTGGTAAGTATCTAAATTATACTTAACTTATAGTAAAATATAAGATAAGTAGGAAGAAAAAAAATTGCATTGGCTTCTCAGGCCGTCAGCTAAATATTTAATTGCTATTATTGTACAATCCTAGATAATCACGTTCAATTGGGATATGAAGTTACAAACTCTGTTGATATTGTCTTCGCTTGGATGTTTTGAGATATCTGCTCTGATAAGCAGCAGCAGTATTGGAGAATATGTTGCACAGAGAGGGTCCTGCGTTTGCGGTATAAATTTGTAATATTGCTGTTTATCAGGTGTTGGTGGGTACTAATTGTGTGACTCCTGGGCGTTAAACGTTAAAAATACGATTTTTTTCTTTGTCTATATTTGTTGGATACATCGGTCTTACATATTCAGCGTTTATTTGATTGTAATGTTGGTGCTGATACTCTCCAGAAAATTTGATTCTGTTTAACATTCACTTATTGCTTTACAGGACAATTCAAAGAACATTTTATTCATAAAAATTATTTTAAAAAATATTTTTTTGTATCTTTTAGTCGGCATTTGAGTGTCGGGGGGAAAATGTTTCTTCTGTGGAAGATATATCAATATATTGTCCGATGTAGTTGAAATTGTGTAGTATTGTAGATGAGCAAGCTCGTTCCGGTTCAAAAGACCGATTGCCGCGGGAACAGGGTGTCCATTGGTTATTTAAAGGCGCCAATAACCCGCCTTGCCATATCGAGCATTATAGGCACTCATTATTTGTGCAAGAGCCGGTGCCGCCCGGCCTCTCACTGAGATTCTCCGCTCGATGCCGCTGATTGTCCGCGACTGCCCGGTAGCTCGTAGCTAATCTTCTCGTGACAGCGATGAACACCCCACAGATCGGACCGCAATGTTCCAGCCTGTCTGGTGCTCATAGCTATCCCATGTTGTGTGTTGTACACTGAGGCGGCAGCCCTTGCCGATGAAAGACTCTATCGGGCCAATCCGGTACGTACAACCAGTTGCCATGGTTGTAGCATATCATCGAAATTGTCCTGCATATGGACGAAATAATAATATGTACTACTTAGAAGCCTCCGTTGGCACAGAAATTACTTGTCCGCCTATGAATCTCAATTTCCGAGTTCGAATCCTAGCGAGAAAATCCAGAAAAAAGTCCCTTAGTTGATATAATAACGCCGCAGCCTCGATTATAGAGGCCCATTGACGTACTACATCTTTATACAGCGAACAAAATGAATATTTTTTACACAATATGTTCGAGAATGGTCTATAATTTGATTGAACCGTTGAGTGAAGCGGACGTTTGGGTATTTCGCTCCACAACGCGTAATAGGTCATTATTTTTTTTTTGGAGAAAAATTGAAAGTCACTAAAGGATAGCTACGATAGTGTTATCCATTAGGCGGTTCATGATCTGCGTCTGTTTCCAGTGGAGCGGCAGATCTAGAGTCCGGGAGTAGGTTTAGAATGGACTCCAAAGACCCAACAGTTGCGGTGGTGGTATCAGGCCGTAGCATGTTGCCTGCTACTGAGACCTCGTCTGGTGGAGCGGCTACTCCAGGCTCCACTAGCCTCGTCTGGTGGAGCGGCTACTCCAGGCTCCACTAGAGCAGGGCTGTATACCCAGGAATAATTGGAGTAGGATAGTCAATGGACTTTCATCAGTTTACTTCGATGTTCTTGCGGAATTTCCTGGGACTCCTCCAGTTTGTGACGATGCAGGCTGGTATCTGGGCCGATACAGACTATTTGCCTTCAGGGATCAACGCTCAATTGAATGTATCGTTGCGCCCTAAACAAGATTGGTGAGATCTGGGCACTGGATTTAGTTAAGAAGGAAGATACTCCTTCTCGACCAATGACGCACGCTTGGATACCAATGATTCCCTTAGATTATGAATCCATACTTGGAAGACTAAGAGAATGTTATCCCAATCTTTCAACCACCGACTGGAAGATTGGATGAGGCTGATGGTGACCGGAGACATGCAGTAATCGTACTAAACTCCTTCTGTCTCGCAGACCTCAACAAGTCTGAAGGAGTAGTATCCTACGGATTCAACAAGTTGAAACTAAAGGTCTATAGAAGCGGTGGGTTTTGGGAATCAGGAGACGACTGTTGTTGAACACTTGCCTGACGAACTATCGATCACATCGCTAAAGTCTGGCGGTTTGCAGGAGACTGAAAATCCCCCCGACACGATCGAAACAAGCCCTGTGAGGGGGGGTCATCCTGATGGACCGGGATCAAACTGTACGCCAGAGGGGAAGGACGGAACTTAAAAAGTACTTCAACAGCAGCAGCTAGTGAAGATCTAACGAATCTTGTGAGGATGAACTCCTGGCGGAATCAGAAGACGAGGCTATCGCAACAATGGTGGAAGTTCTAAATTCTGACTATGGTCCGGTTTCTGCAGATAAATTTCCACCATTATAAGGCCGCTTTGCCGGCACTAAAGGTCCTCCTGATGGAAGGACTGCAGAAAAATCTTCAACAGGGCGAAAGCCACAAGAGCACACGATTGGGATATCTATAAAGCTGAGCTAAAAAAATATAAGGGTGAGCTGAGAAAGGCTCAGAACAAATGCTGAGTAGAATTCTGCAACACCGTGAAGGATACTTCTGAAGCCTCTAGACTAATGAAGATTCCGTCCTCGAGACCTATTACGGTGGGATATATTTAGAAGTCAGAGAACGTTTCCCGGGAAGTTCTCCAACAGACAACGTGGCGCCAGAAGAGGTTGTCACTAGTATGCATTCGTCGGAGGTTATTGGGGAAGTTGTATCTGAGCCGAAAATCTTTTGGGCGATAAAAAGCTTCGACTTCTTTAAGTCGCCAGATCCTGATGATGTATCACCGGTTGAATTGCAAGCTGTGTCGGATAGCCTGGTACTCTGCTTGTATCAGCATATACCTGTGGGATGGAGGGACACAAAGGTAATTTTCATTCCGAAAGCAGGAAAACCATACCACACGAAGGCGAACGATTTTTGTCCGATTAGTCTGCCATCCTTTATGCTGAAGACTCTTAAGAGGTTGATAGAAACATATCTTAGGGCAAAGATCGCTGGAGATCGCCTGTCACGGCAACAGCATGCATAGAATAAAGGCAAATCCACTGAAACAGCCCTATGTAGCCTAGTCGGCTACATAGGAATTGCTCTGTAGGAATTGAGGCGGCTGAATCTGCCGGAACGTAATTGAGCAGGAACTGCTCTGGTTTGCAGGGGAGGTCAATTTTTTCAGGTGCAACTGGAGGCGGTCGTCTTCCAAGGACGACATTCACCCGGTTGCTATTTACCGCATCTGCTACCGTGTCTGCATGAATGTAGGTGGTCCACATGAGAACTGACAAATTCTTACAGAGCTGACGAGACCACACTGGCCCTGCATAACTTATCACAGACCGGTCAATTGCTTTGTAAGGTTTCAACAAGGTTTCTTTGTCTGCACCCCAAGTGCTGCCGGCAAGTGACTTGAGGATCTTGTTTCAACTTTTGACTTTATCGAAAATTGCTGTGGCATGTGGGGAGAATGTGTAAGAGCTGTCATCAAATGTAACGCCAAGTATTTTACGACAATTGATATTCGTATTGGGTGGGTGGCCTGTTGCCATGATCGTACAATCGTCCGCATATGATACGATCTCTATGTCGTCTGGAGAGGGTGGAATGGAGAATAGATAGGCAGAGGTTAAACAGTACCGGAGATATCACCCCACCTTAGGCAACTCCCTGTTTCACTCTACGGTGCTTTGACTTCTTATCCATAAATTCTACAAATGACTGGCGACCACACAGATAATTTGCGACCCAGCGTTTCAGGACTGGCTGGAGGAATGTGTTGACGATGTCCTCAAATAATTTGGCATAGCTGACCGTGTCGACAGGTCCAGTGCCACGAGGACCGTACTATCACCTGGCCTAGGCTAATTGAAGCCAAGGCAAACGTGTGCGGTAATGGCATGCAAAAGTGGTCGCGTATGCTGATGATACGGCTATTGCCTGTAAGGGAGCCATTGCTCAGGCACGGGATAACTATGAGCACAACACAAGCTGGAATTTTGGGCTCCGATCTGTGTGGTGTTCATTGTTGTCACGAGAAGCTTAGCTGCGAGTTATTGGGCGCGTCCACAGGTTGCGGATTGTGAAATGCTCCATACGGAGTATCTGCAATTGCAGTCGTGGGCAATCACAGAGTCTTAGTGAGAGGCCGGGTGGCACCGGCTCTTACACAAATACTGACTGCCTATGATGCTCGATATGAGGCCAGTTATTGGCGCCTTTAAATAACCAATGACCTTCATATTTCTACGGCGATCGGTCCTTTGGACCGGAACGAGCTTGCTCAACGATGTGAGCTAGAGCTGGCAAAATATCGATGGCACTATCGATATTTAATTTTTTGACTGAATATCGATTGATATTTTTCCGAGAGATACTATCCCCAAAGTTGCGCCTATAGAGGGCGCAAATTTCATCCGATTAGACTAACATTTTGTACAATGAGTTCTCTCATAACTTCTAACTGACTTAATTAAACTTGGTTTTATTTGGTCTGTGCATTGATATTGCGTCTATATTAATCGATCTCCAGGTTTTAACTTCTCATTTTCGTTTGAAATATAGGTAATGGGAAATTAACGATAGTATCAATACTATTGATATTTATTATTAATACTATTGAAAATATAGTGTGCCAGCTCCCATTGGGAGCTAGACGAGGATCGCCACCTCCACATATAGACATGTAGCTACAACAACAACAACAACAACAACGCGGCTATTGGGGTTGGGAAGTTTCCCAGTACTCTAAGAGATATACTTTATAAAGCTCTACGAAGTGGGCTACAGAAAGTGATCTAGGCGTAAATCCGTGCAAGACAGAAGTAGTTCTTTTCAGCAGGAGATACAAGTTACCTACAGAGGCACCCGTCTCCTTGAGAAGAGAGAATGTTCCATATAGGGAAATCGCAAAATACCTGTGTGTTTTGCTGGACACAAAATTAAACTTCAAATCTAATTTTGGAAAGGACAAGTGGGGCAACTTTTGCCCCATACACCTGCAAGGCAGCCATTGGAAAAAGTTGGGGGTTTAGACCGCGCGTCACTGCCGACTTTTGCAGAAGCTATGAGGACATCGAAGAGGAAGAGACTATAGAACACTTTATGTGTGTGTGTACCGCACTGGCAGTCAGAAGGATTTCCCCTTTAGGTTCTCATTCTAGAAGGCATCTTCCGACTTCTGTTTCTGTGGTATCACAATGGACGAAAACGGACTAAGCGAGTGTAATGGCAGACTGCCACTAAAACCTAACCTAACCTAACCTGTGGTCTATTATCGTAACATATTTTAATAAAGCTGGCACATAGATCGATCTCACAGTTTAAGGTTTTGAGCAAATAAAAGGCAATTTTTGTGCCCGATTTCGATTTGAACCAATGCGTTGTAGAGAGATATAGAGAGGAGATGATACCCTCTATATTCTCGTCGAATATGATCCATATCGGACTTTATTTTTATATACCTTCTATACAGATCTACCTCTCGATTGAACTTCTTGGCCTTATAAATGGCTTATCTTTAACCGATTTCCTGAAGTTTGGATTATTGGGCAGTATTGACATTTCTACATCCTTTCCTAATACGGCCCACGTCAAATCTTAGTTGAATATACCATTCAATTTTTGACTCGGTCGATCTTATGATTTTTGTTTTCCCTGGTTTTTGTGTTAAGTATGTGAGTTCATAATATAAAACCAATGTTTTAAAACAAGTACATCAGAAATTTTCTTTTAATTAATATTTTCTTTACCAAAATACTACATGCCGACTCTAGCAACATGTCATTCCAAACAAATTTTCCAATGTTTGGATTGAAAATTTCCGATTCCGTTGAAAATTTCAAGAAATCGGTAAAAACTATATTTCAATTAAAATGAACATTCTTACCCGGAAGGAGGATGGATTGAAAAAGGCAAAATCCTTAAACTGACGACTACTAGTACACATCCTATATGAGAGAAGAAATTTTTTGTTTAAATTATTTACAATATTTCGGCTGACTGTTGAACTGTTTTCAAGGCTAGATAGATTACCACACAATATTATTTAGATTATCACGTATATTATTTATGGAGATTTACATTTACATACAGGTTAATTGTGAGGCAGCCACTGCGGCTATGATACTTAAAGCGATGGGAGAATGGATTGAGGATGGGAGCAGCTCGAACCATCGCGGAATCATCGAGGCGACCTTGAGGTCGAGTGCGATGCACTGTTACCAGCGGCACAGTCTTGGATTCATGGAACCCTAGTATTGCCATCTGGAAGATCATGTACCACGAATGGATCAAAGCTAGTAAAATTGTCATATTACCGCCTTACAGGAAGTGCGATGGACCGGGAATGGCGTTACAACAACACCAAACGGTGACGAACTATACTTCGTGGTCTCCGAGCCGATGAACAGCCATCACAATTTACCGTGGGCGAAGTTACGAATGTCATCCGTGGCGCCAAATCTTCCAAGGCGTTGGGCCCCAACGGAATCTCTACATTGATGCTGAAGAATCTGGATTCACCTGGAGTTGAGTACCTTACCACTGTCCTTAACCTGTCATTGAACACTCTTATAGTTCCCGATGTCTGGAAAATGGGCAGAGTGATCCCGCTACTGAAGCCTGGAAAAGACCCGAGTTTGGGGGAGTCGTACAGACCGATCTCCCTTTTCTCACCAGTGGCAAAGACGCTTGAGGCATTACTCCTCCCAAGCCTCGTAGGAGAATTTCCATTCGCCGAGCATCAACATGGATTTCGGAGACTGCACAGCACAACAACAGCTTTGCATGCCATCACCACACACATCTGCCGTGGCTTCAATCAACCCAGGCCATGTGAGAGGACGGTCCTCGTGGCACTGGGCCTATCGAAGGCATTCGACACGGTCAGCCATGCCAAATTATTTGAGGACATCGCCAGCACGTCCCTCCAGCCAGGCCTGAAACGTTGGGTCGCAAATTATCTGTGTGGCCGCCAGTCATTTGTGGAATTTAGGGATAAGAAGTCGAAACACCGTAGAGTGAAACAGGGAGATCCCCAAGGTGGGGTGATATCTCCGGCTCTGTTTAACCTCTACATATCCTCCATCCCACCCCCTCCAGACGGCATAGAGATCGTATCATATGCGGACGATTGTACTATCATGGCATCAGGCCCCCCCACCCATTGATGACATCTGCGATAGGTTGAACGTCTACCTCAACGAGCTTGCCTCATATTTCGCTGCAAGAAATCTGAAGATATCCGCCACCAAATCTTCAGCCACACTGTTCACTACAAATACGCGTGAGGTGAATACTGAGCTGACTGTGATGGTCGATGGAGAAATGATTCCGACCATCAAGTGTCCCAAAATACTTGGCGTCACATTTGACAGCTCCTACACTTTCTCCCCACATGCTACAGCAATCTGCAATAAAGTCAAAAGTAGAAACAAGGTCCTCAAGTCACTCGCTGGCAGCACTTGGGGTGCAGACAAAGAAACCTTGTTGACCACGTACAAAGCAATTGGCCGGTCTGTGGTAAGTTATGCAGCGCCAGTGTGGTCACGTCAACTTTGTGACACGCAGTGGAATAATATTCAGATCTGTCAGAATGCCGCCCTCCGAACTGCGACGGGCTGTGGACCACCTCCATCAGGAGACAAAGATCCTACCAGTGCGAAGACATAACTACATGCTGTCTAAGCAATACCTTTTGGGCTGTTATCGCAGAAATCATCCAAATCATCATCTTGTGGATAGATACCCACCGCCCAGAAGCCTTAAGGTAGATCTAGCCTAGATCAAGCGGCATATCAAGCGGGTCTGAAAAGCATTCATGCAGACACGGTAGCGGACGCGCTAATTGGCTACCGGGTGAATGTAGTCCTTGGAGAACGACCGCCACCCATTGCACCCGAAGAAATCGACCTCCCCCGGCAAACCAGAGTAGTTCTGGCGCAATTACGTTCCGGCAGATGCAGCCGCCTCAATTCCCACAGAACTAGGATTGATGCCGACGTGCAAGATGTATGTCCCGATTGTAACCAGGGACCGCACGATACACGTCACCTGTTTAACTGCCCGGCCAGACCCACTCGACTCAGACCCAGATCCCTGTGGACGCACCCGCGGAGTTCCTGGGTCTTGACACTCAACAGAATCAAGCAGGCGAAAGATAGAACACAATAAACTGCTACAACAACAACAACAACGAACTATACTATAGCTGTCATGACACAAGACATAAATTTAGCTGTGGATTTGAGGTTAGTCGGACACTGAAACACATTGTCTCCAGCTTTACTCCGATGGATGAGAGACTAGCCCCAATCCATATAAAAGCCAAATATTTCAACATAACCATTCAGACCACCGTACACGATCGTGTTATCTAACTTTAATATGTCATAAATACTCCAAATATTTGTTTACATATAAAAGCCGAAAACCTAAGTTATACAAATGTGTTATGGGACAAAAAAAAAACACTTGAAAATTTTCGCACAAATCGATGGGTTATTTTTCAGGTCTGAAAGGGATAAGCCTTATTTGTGCTTATACCCCGAAGACAAGCAGACCAAGGATATTTTCTACGAGCGCTTAGGAGAGAATATGATCGAAGATAGGGAAGGAAAATATCTTTAGTCCAGCAGTCGGAAAATTTTGCATCCACAAGATATCGTTCGATGTTTTTGTAACCACATTCTCATGTGGTCAAGATCCTGTAGGTGCATCCGAACACGGATACCAGAAGCCTCGCCTAAAAAACCCATGGTAGTGTCAAATGCTACTGAAATCAAGAATGCGGCATACAGAGCAACCCTGCAGTCAGTAACAATGCGCCAGATGAAGGAGAGGTATCGGGAGAAAAGAAGAGAGGAGAAACATCTATTCCACAGAAAGAAAAGGGAAATGGAAAGACGTGAGTACGAATTGAGATGTACAGGAGTCAGAATGATGTCCGGAAATTCTACTTAAGAATCAAATGTCAAACTTGTCGAGGGGCTTTTAACAATGTGCGGAACGACACACTGATCCAATCCTTAGACCAGTATCGGGTGGACCGGGTCCTTGGAGACTGGATAAACCATATGCTTAAGGACATAAGCTAAAGGACAGAATGTGGCCATAGCGAGGCATTTATCGCCACCCCTATGGGTGAACACCATGATTCAATCGCAAGGCAGCTGGTTGTACGTTCCGGATTGACCCAATAGAGTCCTTCATCGGAAAGGGCAGCCGCCTCAGTGTACAAAACACTGCTACAACAACAACAACCACCACCACCACCACCACGAGTTTACTTTTAAGAAATTAGAGAGCACAACAAGTCTATTACTGGCTTAGGTGTATGTCCATAGTGGCATAGGGCGGAATAATATTCTCACCTCCTTTTCAACCTAACCTAATACTTTTTGACTGGTTTCCTAGATCGCGATTTCGGCTGGTACCACCTACTTCACTCACCAGAAGGATAATGTCAAAAAGAATACCTTTAGGTTGAAACTATGCTCTTAAGAGTATTTTCCTCTTGTAGCGCAGCAAGAAAGATAATTACTTCACCTCATATATTTCTACCAAATGAAGATATCCAACTATTACAACAAAACACACTTGCCCAACAACTACTCTAAACAATCGGCCATAATAGTAAGTTTTCGATGTAAGCATGATTAATTCGAATTGCCATCTCTAGTAGTCAGGCAAATTAACAAAGATGGGCATAAATAACATATACTTAAAGGGTAAAAGAAGCGGATTCCGAAGTTGCAATTGGAGTTACAAAATTAGTATACTCCGCTTCCAATGATGGTAGATATAAAAACATACATCGCCCATTGCATATTTTGCTTTTGTTGGTGAGTATGTTGTCTAAAGCTGAAGGGCCCGATGAAATCAGAAAATATTTGTACTATTTTTAATACAATCAAAATGTTTCAAAATGTAAAATATTGAAATAACCTACCTCCGGCAGAGTGTCGAATACTTCCAGTGGGTCCAGTCCACCTGGCCCCAAACGTGCCTTTCGTTCCTCTTCTTCGGCTTCTGCCAAAGCTTCCTTTATCTTTTCTTGAGCTCTTTTTTTGATGCGTTCCTTAAAATCTTCAATATCGGTTTCGAATTGTTGCCGATATTCTGGCACACAATTTTGTATTTTTGAGAAGAACGATCCAATACATGCTCGTGGATCTACATCTAATTGTTTGGCCAACACCAGCATGTACTGCATGCATATGCATTGATGAGCCACATGCGCCATCAGTTCGTGCTTCTCTTCCATTTCCAAGTTAATGGACCATATAACCAAATAATTGGCAGTCTCATCACACACCAGATGAGGATGCTGTGTCAAAAAGCGTTTTGAGTCGTCATACTTTCGCAGCATGCCATACTGTTTGCACAACTTCTCATTTTCTTTTACAAAATTTTTCATATTTAATTCTCTTTGCTCCTCTGAAAGATTCTCATCTTGTTTACGCTCCGGCTTCTTATTTAAGACAGTCTTTTCGAAGCCAGGTTTGCTGATTGTGTCAACATTCCATGGCATTTTTTTCTCCTTTTTCATCAGTTCCTCTTCTTTGCGATCTAATTCTTTGCCTTCTTTTTCAAGCTTTTCCAACTCTTGCTCAACTCCGTCGTCTTTTGCCTCATTTTTTTTCATCCGCTCTTTGCAATCTATTATACGAGCATGCCACGACTGTTTCGATTTTTTTAATTCATCCTTTTCTAGTTCCAACTCAGCCATACGTTCAACTCTTGCCTGATGGCGCCAACGAAATAGTGACGGAGTATCAATATTTGGGTGGGTATCATCTTCATCATCAGATATCTAAGGAAGTACCAATATGACAATTAAAACATTTCCAATTTCATCCAATGGCCGGTTTTTATAAATCTTGCCTCAATATTTTTCCATTTACTGTAGTCTACCATATTTTGGCCTGTCACAAATCAGTGATTGTTTAATGTCTTCGAATTTGCTTAACTGTCAGCGTCTTGAGCGAAAAAAAGCTTTAATTTTTTGTTAATATCAGAATTTTCGCACTGCAAATGTTATTTACTTTAGAATTTACTGGAATAAAAACCTCAACCTATTGCAAATACCTGATGGGAATCCAAAAGTCGACTAATCGATAAATCGACTTTTTGTATAAAAAAATCGAAATCGACTTTAAGTCGATAGAGTAGAAGCAGTGTTGTCGGATTGGGGGAAAATAACCCAAAATAAGGAATTTTTATTCGTGATCAACGAGGGAGGATTTAAAAAGGTGTTCTCACGCGAACAGCTGTTAACAGCCGGCCAGGTTTGACGGTATTAAGGTGTAACAATTTTGTTTGCATTCTCTTAGTTGTCGCCTTCTTCCACGTATATTATCTGCTTTAATTGTCTCGGCATGGTTATTAACGAAAAATTTTTCTCACTTAAGATGAGTATTACGTTCAGTTTTTCGAGCAGAATGCTGTCAAACTCCATACAAAAAAAACCTCAGCGAAATGTTGGCTGAAAATTGGTGAAAAAGTAGTACTCTGTTTATAGTGAGGAAAATTGAAAAAAAACATTGTAGTGGCAACACTTGAAACTATCGCCGGCATCATTTTAGTTTGTTTACATGGTGAAACAATTAAAGGTGGTCTCATTTTACAACAACCGTAAATCATATGGTGCAAAATGCCATTTTGCCACCAAGCTGAGCGTCGTTTTGCCAATATACGCAAACAAATTTGTGTGTGTGTGTGTATATAAATGTGCGTGCATGAGCGGGGAACATGCAAGAAAGAAGATAACAACAGAGAGAATGCAAACAAAAATCTGACATCTTAATACTGTCAAACCCGGCCAGCAGTTAACAGCTGTTCGCGTGGGACCACCTTTTTAAATCCGCCTTGGTTGGTTTCATTGGTTTCAATGGTTCGTATTTCTTCATTTATTTGAGAAAAAATATAAAAAAAATATATAATATATATATTGGGTTGCCCATAAAGTAATTGCGGATTTTTCATATAGTTGGCGTTTACAAATTTTTTCACAGCTTGTGACTCTGTAATTGCATTCTTTCTTTTGTCAGTTATCAGCTGTTACTTTTAGCTTGCTTTAGAAAAAAAGTGTAAAAATAGTATATTTGATTAAAGTTAATTCTAAGTTTTATTAAAAACGCATTTATTGTATAATGCCGACAATGATGTCAAGCGTTTCCACTAAAATTTCTTTTTACCATTTTCCTCACTATAAACAGAGTACTACTTTTTCACCTATTTTCCTCCACGTTTCGCCGACGTTTTTTTTTATATGGCGTTTGCTCGCATTCCGACTGAAAAGCTGAGCAGAACACTCAGCTTAAAGGCCGGTACTATATTCGGATTTCGCGTTGAAACTGCATATAAATAAAAACAAACGGAAAAATTTGCGAAATGTATTCGTTTTGTCGTAACATGTTTTTTCATCTAGGGTAAATTTACATTTCGGGACGCCCATTGAGAACACAACCACAGTCGCTGTGCAACAAGTCATTTTCTTACGCAAAATAAACGCGACCGTCAAACTTCTAATTGTAACTGGGTGTTTGTTAAACTTAGTTATGACGTAATTACCAGGTAGTGTACCGTTAACAGCTGAGTACAATTTTTTCTCGCGAAGTGCACTATCTGCTAACAAGTTTTGGTTGTGTGTGTGTATTATTGTTAAGAAAGATAACACGCACACAAACAACGAAAAATGGCGCGAACAAGTAACATACACAAAATCAGAGCTGCACTGATTTTGACAGGCACTCAATTTTTTTGTTGTTGGGCAACTGCCACTGATGTTGCTCACATGTACTCTGGTTGAAAAAAATAAAATGTTTGTGGATGCACAAATAAGTTTTTTAAATATAAGTAAATTTACTCAAAAAAAAAAAAAAATATTTCCTTCAAACAAGCAACTCAATCAATCTGTACGAAATAATAAGGTTTGTTAAATAATGAGTTGCGCTTTTGTGGAAGATGCTGACAAAGGCTTTTGGAAAGTTGTGCTTATTTAACTTATAACAGTGAAAATGCTACAAGATCTAATTATTTTTAAAAAATAATTCTGCATTTGTCTCTTTTTATATTGTTTTTACAATAAATTACAAAAACATACATGAATTTCCGTACGATCCAAACACTCAGATTTGTGTGCACACATGCTCGTAAGCAGTTGATAAATTGTTTGATGCCATATTATTTTTTATATCTAATGGCTGGTACTATCTTAGTTTTTCGCGAAATTTTTTCGTGATTACTTTTTTAAGATAATAGATTTGAAGCAAACAAACTTGCTGATTTCATTCAGTAGTAGTAGTCCATCATTACTTATGAAAAAATCTTCATAAAGGTATTATGTTTTCATTGAGATTTTTGTAGTGTTTCAAAAAAGTAACCGTAAAAAAATTGTGGAAAACGAATATAGTACCAGCCTTAAATGACAACATTTTGGTCAAAGAAACAAAAAAAAAATCAAATGTAGTAACCTTGTCAAACCACCGAAAACCCGATTTTCGGAAATTTTTTCACAAAAAGAGCGTAGTACCAACCAGAATGACTATGTGCACCAAACGGGTTGGAACTCTCAGCTCCGATTTATGTGGTGTCCAGCCAAGGCGGATTTGATTATTTAATTTAATTTTTAATTATTAATTAATTAATTTAATTGATAGGATAGGTAAAGATCCTAATGCAGCATAACGAACATGGAGCCGATGATGGTACCACCCCCTACTCCCAAGAAGCCCATTTACTTAAGATTTGGAATACTAATATAGGCAAAGATCCTAGTGTTGAAACATTAGGCAGTACAAGGAACGAAAACTCAATACAGCCTAACGAACAGGGATCCGACTTTATAAAGAGTCGGAAGACTAGACTAGGCAAAGAAGCTTATACGATAATATCAGGAAAGTTAATGCATTCTACTACTACTACCTACTCCCAAGATGCCCATTTACTAGAGGACCAATGATTGAGATAAACCAGATGAGCCTCCACCGGAGCGAGACTGCTACACACGCTCTGATGGAGAAGATCAGTAAGGGCAAGATTCATATTGCCTTAATTCAGGAGCCATGGACGACTCGGAACAAAGTATCTGGACTGAGCCATATCAACTTCAAATTATTCTATGCTAACTCTGGTACTCGGCCGAGGAAAATAAAACCTGTTTTCATGATAAAACCTGCTTCATTTATCATAAAGATTTGAATTATATATTTTCCCCAAAGTTGTCAACGTCGCATGCAACAGGTGTGAGACAGGGAGGCGGTGGAGCATACCTGGCATCACTTCACCTGCCTTTCGACTCTCCGACTCCGCCACCCACGTCGGAGCTGCAACGGCTGGTGAGGAAAGCAAAACAGACAGGAAACGACGTACTAATAAGGTGCCATGCGAACTCTCACCACATTTCGTGGGGTAGTACCAACACTAAAAAGCGGGGCCAAGCCCTGGCAGAGTTCTTGGATACTAACAACCTAACGAAGACGATGAGACGTTGGAGCATTTCTTTTGTCATTGCCCGGTTTTCGCGGCTTCAAAATATGAAGTACCCTATTTTCACCACGGGTCCATAATGACCATCTGTGAAAATTTCAAGCAAATCGGCCGTTTTTGAGCCTATATTGAACACACAAACAAAGAAATCGCATAGTCATTCTGGTTGGTACTACGCTCTTTTTGTGGAAAAATTTCCGAAAATCGGGTTTTCGGTGGTTTGACAAGGTTACTACATTTGATTTTTTTTTTGTTTCTTTGACCAAAATGTTGTCATTTAAGGCTGGTACTATATTCGTTTTCCACAATTTTTTCACGGTTACTTTTTTGAAACACTACAAAAATCTCAATGAAAACATAATACCTTTATGAAGATTTTTTCATAAGTAATGATGGACTACTACTACTGTTTGTTTGCTTTAAATCTATTATCTTAAAAAAGTAATTACGAAAAAATTTCGCGAAAAACTAAGATAGTACCAGCCATTAGATATAAAAAATAATATGGCATCAAACAATTTATCAACTGCTTACGAGCATGTGTGCACACTAATCTGAGTGTTTGGATCGTACGGAAATTCATGTATGTTTTTGTAATTTATTGTAAAAACAATATAAAAAGAGACAAATGCAGAATTATTTTTTAAAAATAATTAGATCTTGTAGCATTTTCACTGTTATAAGTTAAATAAGCACAACTTTCCAAAAGCCTTTGTCAGCATCTTCCACAAAAGCGCAATTCATTATTTAACAAACCTTATTATTTCGTACAGTTTGATTGATTGATTAAGTTGCTTGTTTGAAGGAAATATTTTTTTTTGAGTAAATTTACTTATCTTTAAAAAAATACTATCTTATTTGTGCATCCACAAACATTTTATTTTTTCCAACCAGAGTACATGTGAGCAACATCAGTGGCAGTTGCCCAACAACAACAAAATTGAGTGCACTGTCTGTCAAAATCAGTGCAACTCTGATTTTGTGTATGTTGTTCGCGCCATTTTTCGTTGTTTGTGAGCGTGTTATCTTTCTTAACAATAATACACACACACAACCAAAACTCGTTAGCAGATAGTGCACTTCGCGAGAAAAAATTGTACTCAGCTGTTAACGGTACACTACCTGGTAATTACACATGACTAAGTCTAACAAACACCCAGTTACAATTAGAAGTTTGACGGTCGCGTTTATTTTGCGTAAGAAAATGACTTGTTGCACAGCGACTGTGGTTGTGCTCTCAATGGGCGTCCCGAAATGTAAATTTACCCTAGATGAAAAAACATGTTACGACAAAACGAATACATTCCGCAAATTTTTCCGTTTGTTTTTATTTATATGCAGTTTCAACGCGAAATCCGAATATAGTACCGGCCTTTAAGCTGAGTGTTCTGCTCAGCTTTTCAGTCGGAATGCTATCAAACGCCATATAAAAAAAAACGTTGGTGAAACGTGGAGGAAAATAGGTGAAAAAGTAGTACTCTGTTTATAGTGAGGAATATGGTAAAAAGAAATTTTAGTGGGAACGCTTGACATCATTGTCGGCATTATACAATAAATGCATTTTTAATAAAACTTAGAATGAACTTTAATCAAATATACTTTTTTTACACTTTTTTTCTAAAGCAAGCTAAAAGTAACAGCTGATAACTGGCAGAAGAAAGAATGCAATTACAGAGTCACAAGCTGTGAAAAAATTTGTCAACGCCGACTATATGAAAAATCCGCAATTACTTTTTGGGCAACCCAATATATATATTAAATATTTTTTTTATATTTGCTTGAAATTTTCACAGATGGTCATTATGGACCCGTGGTGAAAATAGGGTACTTCATATTTTGAAGTACCCTTAATTTCAAAAACGCCAGATCTCGAAGATGGGTAGGGCGATTTAAGCTAAATTCTTTACAGACTCACTTAGACAATTTTAAGTCCATTGTGATACAATAGTAGCGACAGACCAAGGCTTCTGGCGGCAATCGAACCCACAACTCCTGCACTGATAATCCAAGCACGCTATCAAATCGGGGCCCAGCGACCTAAAAATAAAAAAATTGGTATCAAAATCTGGGGTTGGGTGCCTAGGTGGGCCGCTCACCCCCAAACCCCGTCAAACGGATTTAGAGACCAATCACTACGACATGGGACTCAAATTAAAGATATTTGAAAGTAGAAAAACGAATCTGATATCCAATTGTGGAACTAAGTGTTTCGTGGGTCACCTCACCCCCCTAAAACCCCTTAAATCGGATATGGATCTTCAATGAAAGGTCTTTGGGAATAGAGCACGAAATTGACTTTCACTTTTGGGACCAAGTCTCTGGGGGTCCACCACACCCCAAGAAGGACTTCTACTTACCATTGCAATGTGGGGTTTAAATAAGAGGTACTTGAGTTTAGAAAAATCCATAGGAAAATTGGAACACATTTTCAACTACAATTACGCAGAAATGTTCAAATTTAGAGTACTCCTCTCCAACATAACATAATAGGGCGCAGCAGAGCGGGCCGGGCTCAGCTAGTCTTATATATAAAAATCAATTTATGTTTGGTTGTCAGTTTGTTTGTTTGTGTGTTTCTTATAGACTCAGAAACGGCTGAACCGATTTTCTTGAAATTTTCAAAGATGGTGCATAATGATCCCGTTTATATCGGAGGGGAGTCGGACCCTCCCCTTACCCTATTTTCAAAAACGCCAGATCTCGGGGTAGGTGAGGCGATTTAGGTGAAATTTAGTTTGTTTATAATAACCTAAATACAAATATTTGTATCCTTATTTAGGGTGGGATACCTGGGCCGACCCACCTCAAAAGCCACCAAATGAAATATAAACCAATAATGACAACATGGGACTCAAATAAAAGGTATTTGAGACCAGAGCACTTATCTGATATATGAGGATCCGCCTCACCCCCAAAAACACTCCCATACCGGTTTGTTTATTTGTTCCGTATAGACTCGAAAACGGCTGAACCGAAATATAGGCTATATAATTTTTTGATATCGGGAAGGGGCGAACCCTCCCCCTTACCCCAACAACGCCACCCATATCCGAAAGTGGTCCGATGGGCACAACAAGTGAATCAAATGAAAGGCATTTAGGCAAATATGGCATAAATATAAGGTCCAAGTAATAGGAGGTCGCCCACCCCCAAATGTGCATATTAGCCGATCCTTGCCTATATGGGACTCAAATGAAGGGTATTTGGGAGTAGATTACGAATATGACATTAAAATTTGCGTTTAAGTTTAGGTGGTGCTTTTCCTTCTAAAGATGCGTCAAATGGGTTATTTGACCCATTATGACAATATGGGACTCAAATGATAGGTATTTGAGAGTAAAAACGAATTTGTTATTCAATTTTAGGCGTACGCCCTAAAGCTCCCCCTAAACTGAACTTCATTTCAGTTGAGTTGGGAATAAAGAACGAATTTAATATTTTTTTTCAGTGAAAAGTGCCGTTGCCGACCCAGCCCCAAAACATGCTGCAAACGGTTCATATTTACCGGCCATGGCGATGTGGGGAACAAATTAAAGGGACTTGGAAGTGCAGCACGAATTTGTATCCATATTTGAGTCGAATTGTCTGAGGTGCCATCCCTCCCCTAATGAGAACATTACCCTAAGTAAGAACATTACCACCAGGAACCGAGAAGGGGCAAATTCTCACCCTTCAATGAGTGCTTTCCGATTCAAGTTTAAACTCAATGATAAGGGAACTTTTTTTATAGCCGAGTCCGAATGTCATTTTTTAAATGACATGCATGACATTGTATCTCGCAAATGTCGCCAACATTAAGAGGGGATAAACACCACTTTGTCCGATGTTCTCGCCAGGATTCGAATGCGTTTAGCGTCATAGGGTACAATGACACGAATTCGATATCCGCATTCGGAGCGAAGTGCCTCTACCCTAAAAAGATATTAGAGAGTTAAAGAAGGCGCAGGGGAGTGGGCCCGGATCGGCTAGTTTTATATATAATGCGAACATAAGTAATCTAAATAACCTCATTTATATTATTAATAAAAAATGCGTATTATTTAGATTTACCGGGGAGCTGACAAACTGTGTCTTCAATTCAAGCGACCACATTTTTTTTTGGGCAAAAAAAGAACCTGTGCAAAATAGGTTCTTTTTTTGTCCATAAGCAGGTTAAGTTCGAAGATGGGCTATATCGGACTATATCTTCATATAGCCCCCATATAGACCGTTCCGCCAATTTAGGGTCTCAGGCCCGTAAAAGCCACTATTATTTTCCGATTTTGCTGAAATTTGGGACAGTGAGTTGTGTTAGGCCCTTCGACATCCTTCGTCAATTTGGCCTAGATCGGTCCAGAGTTGGATATAGCTGCCATATAGACCGATCCTCCGATTTAGGGTCTTAGGCCCATAAAAGACACATTTATTATCCGATTTTGCTGAAATTTGGGACAGTGAGTTGTGTTAGGCTCATCGACATCCTTCGTCAATTTGGCACAGATCGGTCCAGTTTTGGATATAGCTGCCAGATAGACCGATCCTCCGATTTAGGGTCTTAGGACCATAAAAGCCATATTTATTATCCAATTTTGCTGAAATTTGGGACAGTGAGTTGTCTTAGTCCCTTCGGAATCCTTCTTCGATTTGGCCCTGATCGGTCCAGATTTGGATATAGCTGCCATATAGACCGATTTCTCGATTTAAGGTTTTAGGCCTATAAAAGGCGCATTTCGACATCCGTGTCGTATTTGGTTCAGATCGGTTTATTTTTAGATATAGCTACTAAACAGACAAATATTTTGTTATACACAATTGAACAATGACTTGTACCTATAAGTATTTGGTCCAAGTCGGAACATATTTCGATATAGCTACAATGCATACCTTATGCATTTTTCACCGGATTTTGACAAAAGGTGGTTTACATATATACCCGAGGTGGTGGGTATCCAAAGTTCGGCCCGGCCGAACTTAACGCCTTTTTACTTGTTGTACAATTGGTTTCTTCAACGCATCCCTATCAAATTAGGCGCGGAACATGATTTTTGGCCTTTCTTGGTTTGCGTGCGTGACGAGTTTTGTGGTCACTTACTTCTTCATATTACAATTGCACTCAACTACTTACATTTCAACTTTTGATTTAACTCTTTATATCAAGTCACAATTTTATTCGATTGCCCCTGAGCTGATACTCTATTATGCACTCGTTAACAAATGCGGTAATGCATTCAAACAAAAATGATCGAACAATTTTACTCGTTCAGGTATGCGGTAATTCGGCCCCTGTCCCGCTTTAGTTTCTATTGATAATTTTCTTTTTCCCTTCGTTTTTTTATCGATAGAGAATTCTCATCTTATTTACAAGTTGAATCTGTTCATTTTAGAAGTATACTTTTAGGTGCCTTTTGTCGTTCAACATATCGTAGGTCTGTTAATCTGAGAAGTGTGTCGTACGACTGATCATGGATTGCTCGTATACAAATTGTAAGGTGACAAATGCTATGGTGCGTTTGATTACGTGTTTTGTATGTAACGGGCATGCCCACCTCGAATGCGCGGGCCTGAACGGTACGCATTTTAATAAGATTATGTTTCTTTCGAATGGATTGTGCTAGTCTTGTTTGAAATGCAGGACCCTGGATGTTGATGGTTTACAAAGGATCTAAGGATTTTTACGAGATATAAGAATAGCGCTTCAAGTTGGAATTAGGATATATATACACTTAAAAAAAAATAAAACGTTTGAGAAATTTTTACGAGAAATAAAATATTTTTATTACAAAGTTTTTCTTTTTTGTAACTATGTAACGTTTTGCTTCAACATATCAAACGTTAGCCATAAACGTTGTATTATCGAATGTTACTTACTTCGTTTATTGTAAACCCTTTGGCAACTTCGCCTACGGTAAAAGTACATTTCTTATGTCTCTCCCACTAAGAGGGAGACAGAGGGTGAGTATGGGGGGATGGTAAACTTGGAAATTGACAATGTTTAAAATCTCGCCATAAGAACGTCCAATGATAAAAATAATTAGAGCAACATGGAGGGATTTTAATATACGAGTTTTTGTGTATCATAACATCGAAATAAACAAATTATGTTCTGGAAGAGTTTGAATTATCAACATAGATCTGCTTATAATTGGTAAACATTTGAGTTGAAATTGCGTTACAATGTTAAATTGAATACGCACAATGTATTTTAAATTAAAAAGAATATCGTTCTTATGATACTTCATGAATCCTTCAAACTGCATGATGTTAAATTCATTTGTCACTAGTATGCATTCGTCGGAGGCTTTGGGCGATAAGAAGTTTCGACTCCTTTAAGTCGCCAGGCCCTGATGATGGTTGAATTATAAGCTGTGTCTGATAGACTGTTTCCCTGGTTTATGGATATATACTCTGTATCATAATGTCATATATACCTGTAGAATGGAGGAACACGAAGGTCATTTTCATTCCGAAAGCAGGAAAACTCTACCACACGAAGGCGAAAGATTTTCGTCACTGTGTTATCCTTGATACAATATCCGATGTTCCAGGCAGTGTGGATTACAACCTACCTGAGCCGCTTTTTGATAAAAATTACTGTACCACTATTTCTGATAGAACCGATTTTAACTACGATATCCCTGGTAACAGAAATTACACAGATTTTGGGGTGTACTCTAAGGATCTAGAACTGGTCATATCGAAAATGTTACCCGACTACTGCAGTGTGTATCAAGCAGAGATCCTTGCAATAAAAGAAGTGGTGGAATGACTAAGATATAATGTCATTACGACGATTGGCATAAATATCAACTCAGACTACCAGACAGCCATTAAATCCCTTTAGAATGTATTTCTGAACACAAAAACCGCCCTCGACTGTCGCAGATCTCTCAACGAGATGGCTGAACAGTTCAAAATTCACCTGTTCTGGGCCACAGAGATATCCCAGGGGATTGTAAAGCGGATGAGCTTGCGAGACTTGGAACTACCCTACACATTCCAGGGATACTGGAATCTGTGGGTATGCCTCTAGCGATATGTGAGCTAAGTTTTCAGGACCAGGGCCCCAAGGACAGCGAATGATAGATGGTCACAAAGAGGGGGCTGTAAACATTCCAAAACTATGTGGGCTAATCTAGACTTGAAGAGGTCTACTGCTTTGCTGTCATTGGCTAGAACAGATGTCTCCGTCATGACAGGTCACTGTCTAATCGGAAGACATACTGACAGACTGAAGGTTGCCAGTAACAACGAAGAAGAAGTAAGTATAGAACACCTTGTGTGTGTGTCCCATACTAGCAGTCACAAGGAGTTCCATTTTAGGTTCTCATTTCTTTGAGAACCTGTACGATTTAGCGGATGTGAACATTCGCAAGTTATTGGGCTTTTTAGAGCGATCTGGATGGTTCAACAGTAGGAACTAGAAGGCATTTTCCTTCTTCTGTTCCTGTGGTATCACAATGGATGAAAACGTCTAAGTGAGTCTGATAGAAGACTGCCACTTAAACCTAACCTAAATCCATTCATAGGTAAAGAAAAACTAGTTGAAATCCCGAATAACATTTCATATATCAAGAGTGAAAGTATTGTCAGTGTAAAAACAACTTTATATTTGTCACAAATTCTTCAAGAATTTATCGTAAAAAACATTTACTTTTATCGTAAACAAAATCCAAAGTTTTTCAGAAAAGAAGTTTATTTGGCGAAAATTTATTTTATGTGAAACGAACTATTTTTTTGCGTGTGTGGATGCGAAGTACCGATATAACGCGATAAATAAGAAATGTTACGCTGAATATTTACATCGCATAAGGTTTAAATTGAATGCCGATGCTAGAAGCTTTTAAAATTTTGATAACTCGAAAAGAAAAAATGTATTTTGTCCTAACTATATGCGGTTTCGTGATGTTCAGGCCTCTGATGATGTGACTCTTTCGGAACTATTTGCAAAGTTTTTCTGTCGACTCACGTTGAACCCCATGCTAACATATCTGATTACCCCTATGATATTTAGTCTTGTGATTTTATTTCTATTGTAATATAACATTAAATAATGATGAGATGTTTGCTGGTTTGAAGTTCATAAACTGTAATTATTCTCCTGGACCCGACGGTGTACCATCGGCTAATTTGAAATATTGTGCGAGATTGATGTATATGCCTCTGACCGATCTATTGAACTGGTCGCTTGCGTTTGGTTGTTTTCCATCGATTTGGAAGGAGAGTTACATAGTCCCTCTTCATAAGAATGACAGTAGGTTTGATATAGAGAATTAAAGAGGGATTGATAAATTAAATGCGATTCCAAAGTTTTTTAGACAACAGAAATTTCGGTCTTTAAATTCAGAAAGTCAGCACGGATTTGAGAGGAATAAATCGACGGCCATACATCTTAAGGAGCTTTCTGTCTATGTGTCGGAATCCTTATCAGGCGGAAATCAAACAAATGTTATATATACTGATTTAAGCAAGGCATTTGATACGGTTAATCATAGGATTTTATTTCATAAGCTTAACTTGACGGGGTTTCTCCATGACTCTTAAAGTGGCTATCATCTTATCTGTCGAATGGGTTTCAAAGGATCTCGTTTAAGGGACGCGATTCAAGACGAATAAAGGATGCGTCTGGTATTATGCAGGGTAGTCATCTTGGCCCGATTTTATTTGCTCTACATTTGTATGGTCTTCCATCTATTATTCGTTCTTTGAAGATATTGATGTATGCAGACGATAGTAAACTTTTTTCTGATTCTATTGGATATCCTATAATCCTTAATAGGAAGAAATGTGAGAGTATGTGCTATTAAAGAAGGCTTGCGTTTCAAACTTTGTTTTGTATAGAAGAATATGTTCTTGAGAACGTGCCATCATTTAAGAATTTAGGGATTTTGTTTTATTCCGTGATTTTATTGTTGACCTTTTGGTTTAATAACTTTTGTCTTCTTGATTTGGCTCGAGGTCATCGAACAATTTACAAAAACAGGTGTTGATCTTTCATTTAATTGTTTTATTTGTAATTTTTACCAATATTTCGACCAACGCCGGTGATCTTCACTAAGGTTTGAACTATAAATTTAACAAACAAGCCATTTTACAAAAAATTATTAAAACTACAAATTATTTATACATTTGCAGCGCACAAGTTCGACTAAAGCTCTCTCATTTTTGTCTGTATTTTTGTACCTAGTTTCTGTAAATCTGTGCATAATTGTCTGTGTCTTTCTTAAAGTTCATCCGTTTGTTTATGGGGGTGTTAATAATATGTAACATTTCTAAAGTAAGTCGTCTTTTCTGATTAGATTCTTGTTCTAGTATGTCGACGTCTTTAAAATTTGGTGTATGCCCCGTTAATGTGCAATTTGCTGCAAGTGTAGTTTTTATACCCTCCACCATAGGATAGGGGGTATACTAATTTCGTCATTCTGTTTGTACCTACTCGAAATATTCGTCTGATACTCCATAAAGTACATATATTCTTGATCGTCGCGACATTTTATGTCGATCTTGCCATGTCCGTCCGTCCGTCCGTCTGTCTGTCGAAGCACGCTAACTTCCGAAGGAGTAAAGCTAGCCGCTTGAAATTTTGCACGAATACTTCTTATTAGTGTAGGTCGGTTGGTATTGTAAATGGGCCATATCGGTCCATGTTTTGATATAGCTGCCATATAAACCAATCTTGGGTCTTGATTCTTGAGCTTCTGGAGTGCGCAATTCTTATCCGATTGGAATGAAATTTTGCACGACGTGTTTTGTTATGATATCCAACAACTGTGCCAAGTATGGTTTAAATCGGTTCATAACCTGATATAGCTGCCATATAAACCGATCTGGGATCTTGACTTCTTGAGCCTCTAGAGGTCGCAATTATTATCCGATTTGCCTGAAATTATGTTCTACGGATCCTCTCATGACCATCAACATACGTGTTTATTATAATCTGAATCGGTCTATAGCCCGATACAGCTCCCATATAAATCGATCTCTCTATTTTACTTCTTGAGCCCCCATAGGGTGCAATTCTTATTCGGATTGGCTGACATTTTACACAGGTCTCCAACATGTAATAATAGCAGAGCAAATCTTTTCTTATATCCTTTTTTGCCTAAGAAGAGATGTGGGGAGAAGAACTCGGCAAATGCGATCCATGGTGGAGGGTATGTAAGATTCGGCCCGGCCGAACTTAGGACGCTTTTACTTGTTTGTTCTAAAGGTTTGTCTTTCATTTTCTGGTCAGATTTGTGAGATGATAATCTTGTCTTTAATTTCGTTTTAGTTGTTCCCACATATGTCATTGGACATATATTTGCTTCATCCCCGTTACATTTAATCTTATAAACTACATTTGCTTTGTCCTCCTTTTTCGTCCTTGATTTTGTCCTGCTAAATAAACTATTTAATGTGCTGTGGCTTTTTAAGGCAAGCTGGTATTTTTCTCTGTTGTACATATTTGAACTGACAAGTCTTTCCGAAAACCCTGGAATATACGTCGTTTTTTTGAAGATTTTTGGTGTTGATTCTCTTTCGTTATTTATTTCGTTCTATTCTTGAGTAATTTTATAAGGTCCTTAATAGTGTAAAGTAACAGGCTAACAGCATCCCTAAAATCAACAGCAACATTCCTCATTAAGTGCAGACAACCAGGTATCATACCAAACTTTATTTCCACAACAATAAAAGAACACAACATATTTAACACAAACAATAAATTGCCGCCTAAATTTGCGAGAGCATTAGACACACACTTATACAATTTCCACACTAAAATACTAAAACTACTCATACAATTCAATCACCATCAACTAAATACAAACACCGTGATACTTACACAAGCGAGAGATCGGCTCAGCAATCTCATGGACGGAGAGGATTTATCACTCTTTTTTGAGAGTGAAAGCATCATACGCAACGCACACAGTGACAAAATGAAAACATCACACATGAGCAAATTGCAAAGTTTGAGACAAAAACAACAAATAGTGCTTGACTGCAAACACAACAGAGATTGGTTTGTTAATAAATCCCAACAGAACATCCTATCCAACATTAAATGGTTACTGTCGTTAGGTCCCAAATATGCGTTGCCTACAACAACAACAACGTTTCCATTGTTTGATGTATTGGCCGAAGGTGAAGAATGCGTTCAAACAATTGAGGACAGAGAGCAACAAGAAAATGCACGAATAAATCTAGTCACACTTATAGACGACCACTTGAAAAAAGAAAAGATAAACATGCGAGAGAAATTCATATTTGATACAGGGGGGAAAAAGACGTTTTTAAAGGCTAATAAAGACATTCTAATTTTGTCAGCAGATTAAGGAGGCAAAACCGTGGTATTGCAAAAAAAATGTCTACGTTACAAAAATGCGTACCATACTAGGGGATATGTGTACATATAAACGTCTAAAAAGGGATCCCACTTCAGGACTGCAAGCAAAAAACAACAAATTAGTTGACAAATTATTCAATATGGATATAAAAAACATAACGAACATGAACCTGTTGACGAATTATACCGCGATTGCCCCAAGAATTTATGGCTTATCCAAAATCCACTCAGGCCGATTTGTATATCAATTAATTCCCCAACATATGGACTATCAAAATATCTAACCGACGTTTTAAATAACTTGACTAGAGATTCACAATACAACATTAAAGACGGGATAGAATTCAAATCAAGAATCAATGACAAGTAAATCGGAGACAATGAGGTATTAATATCTTTCGACGTTGTGTCTCTATTTCCAAGCATACCGGTTAATTTAGCCATAAATACTATAACCGAAAAATGGAATGACATCCAGGAGCACACAAAGATGACAAAGAATTTATTAATGGAATTATTAACATTATGCATAAAGGATTCTAGATATTTTACATGCGATAAAAAATTGTATGAGCAAAAGAAAGGCATGCCAATGGGTTCGCCCATCTCTCCGATAATTGCCGATATTGTGATGGAAACCTTACTAGACGCTTCAATTGAGAAAATTACAAAAAAAAACAAGATTTCTGACCAAATACGTGGACGACATATTTTGTGTATTGGAAAGAACGGATGTAGATAATACTTTACAAGTTCTAAATTCCTTCCACCCACAAGTTCAATTAACAATGGAATATGAAACAGAAAACGAATTGCCATATCTTGACACCGCCGTCCACCGACATCAAAATAAGTTAAAATTAAATTGGTATCAAAAATATACAGCATCTGTTAAAATTAAATTGGTATCAAAAATATACAGCATCTGGGAGACTTATAAATTATCATTCAAATCATCCGAGAACAACAAAAATAAATACGGCTACTAATTTCATCGAAAGAGTACTAAAAATCAGTGACAAAATATTTCATCAAGAAAACGAAAGGAAACTCAACAAATACTCCGATTAGATGTATTCCCAAACAACACTATTAAGGACTTTATAGGCTAAGTTAGGTTAGGTTAAAAAGAGGGTGCAGATATTAATCCGCCCCATGGCACTATAGACATACACCTAAGCCAGTAATCGGCTTGTTGTGCGCACTAAAAACTATAAAGTAACCTCTAAAAAGAAAATTTTAAATTAGGAATTCCTTAAATTCGTCAAGAATAGATCGAAGGACAACGAAAGAGAATCAACACCAAAAATCTTCAAGAAAACGACGTATATTCTAGGGTTTTCGGAAAGACTTACCAGTTCAAATATGTACAACAGAGAAAAATACCAGCTTGCCTTAAAAAGCCACAGCACATTAAATAGTTTATTTAGCAGGACAAAATCAAGGACGAAAAAGAGGATAAAGCAAATGTAGTTTATAAGATTAAATATAACGGGGGTGAAGCAAATTTATGTCCAATGACATATGTGGGAACAACTAAAACGAAATTAAAGACAAGATTATCATCTCACAAATCTGACCAGAAAATGAAAGACAAACCTTTAGAACAAAAAACTACACTTGCAGCACATTGCACATTAACGGGGCATACACCAAATTTTAAAGACGTAGACATACTAGGACAAGAATCTAATTAGAAAAGACGATTTACTTTAGAAATGTTACATATTATTGACACCCCCACAAACAAACGCATAAACTTTAAGAAAGACCCAGACAATTGTGCACAGATTTACAGGGCTTGGTACAAAAATTGGGAAGGCAATGTTTACACTTGGATTGATAAAGGTGTTCTAAAGAGATCGATGATCCATACGTGGCGAAAAGGCTTTATACCTCTCTTGTTCGTTCCATTTTGGAATGTTGTTCCGTTCTTTGGTCTCTAAGTTAAGATTGTCATATTGATAGAGTGGAATCTGTCCAGAAGATTTTCATCTTATTTGCACTTAGGGGCTTAGGATGCAATGGTTTTTGGATCAACCCCCCTATCTTAATCCGCTTAGGTTAATTAACTCACCAAAACTTGCGAAAAGGCGTCGTATGTTGGATATCGTATTCATGGTGAAGTTAGTTAATAGTCAAATTGACTTTTATTTCTTGATTGGACATTTACATTTCAATGTGCAAATCCGGCCAATGAGATATTATTTCACACTTAACTAACGCTTTGTAAGACGCTAATATGAAGCATATACTTTGTTGCACCGCACAATGAAAGAGATTAATTAGGGATGCAAAAGTTGACTTTTGACTAATCGATTAGTCGACTTTTTGTGTAAAAAGGAAAAATAAGCAAAATATGGTAATATCATTACATGGTTGAATCGATTTGATGAGCTTCAGCGGCGGTATTCAGATGGGTAATAATAACTCGTGGCAAAATTTGTGCATATTCAAGCCAATTTTTAGGAATTAAGTTTTTATAAGTGTAAGATTCATCTTAACAGTTTTCTGTTTATGGAAGCTGAATTTTGGCACATATGTATTATTTTATCCATCAAGCGTTTATGTTCGAGGATGGACTGTATAGGAGTATATCTTTTCATTGCCCCCGTATAGACTGAATTCCAGATTTGAAATCTTTAGCTCCTATAGGCGTATTTAATGCACATTTCGCAGAGATTTTTGATAGAATTTAGGATAGAAAGACTTCGATTTGGGGTAGGCGGTCTTTTTCGTATTTAATGGTGACATCAACAACAAAATTTGGAAAATCCGACATTTTTGAAAAATGGTCTTTGATAATGCTTGATACATTAAATCGGGTAGAATAGAGATATTTTTGGGTTTTATAGAGGAAGTGATAGAGAATAGAAGTTCGTTACTCATATATGCAATAAAATGTGTCATATATGCAGTAAAAAGGCGTTAAGTTCGGCCGGGCCGAACCTCGGACCTCATCAAAATCCGGTTAAAATTGCATACCTTATGTCACATAGCAGTTATATCGAAATATGTTCCGATTTAGACCAAATACTAATAAGTACAGTAGCTTATCTAAAAATAAACCGATCTGGAGCATATACGATACGGACGTCGAAAAGCCTAACATAAGTCACTGTGTCAAATTTCAGTGAAGTCGGATTACAAATGCACTTTTATGGGGCCAAGATTTTAATTCGAGATATTGGTCTATATGGCAGCTATATCCTAATCTGAACCGATCAGGGCCAAATTGAAGAAAGATGTCTAATGGCCTAAGACAGTTCACTTTACCAAATTTCAGAAAAAAAGGAAGTGATAGAGAATAGAAGTTCGTTACTCATATATGCAATAAAATGTGTCATATATGCAGTAAAAAGGTGTTAAGTTCGGCCGGGCCGAACCTCGGGTATATATGTAAACCACCTTCCATCAAAATCCGGTGAAATTTGCATACCTTATGTCCCATAGCAGTTATATCGAAATATGTTCCGATTTAGACCAAATACTAATAAGTACAGTAGCTTATCTAAAATTATACCGATCTGAACCATATACGATACGGACGTCGAAAAGCCTAACATAAGTCACTGTGTCAAATTTCAGTGAAGTCGGATTATAAATGCGCTTTTATGGGGCCAAGATTTTAATTCGAGATATTGGTCTATATGGCAACTATATCCAAATCTGGTCCGATCTCTGCCATATTGCAGAAGTATGTCAAGGGGCTTAACCTAACGCACTGTCCCAAATTTCGGAGACATCGGAAAATAAATGTGCCTTTTATGGGCCCAAAACCTTAAATCGAGAGATCGGTCTATATGGCAGCTATATCCTAATCTGAACCGATCATGGCCAAATTGAAGAAAGATGTCTAAGGGCCTAAGACAGTTCACTTTTCCAAATTTCAGAAAAATCGGATAATAAATGTGGCTTTTATGGGCCTAAGACCCTAAATCGGACGATTGGTCTATGTGGCAGCTATATCCAAATCTGCACCGATCTGAGCGAAATTGACAAAAGATGTCGAAGGGCTTAACACAACTCACTGTCCCAAATTTCAGCAAAATCGGATAATAAATGTGGCTTTTGTGGGCCTAAGACCCTAAATCGGAGGAGCGGTCTATATGGCAGACCAATCTGGGCCAAATTGACGAAGGATGTCGATGGGCCTAACACAACTCACTGTCCCAAATTTCAGCAAAATCGGATAATAAATGTGTCTTTTATTGGCCTAAGACCCTGAATCGGTGGATCGGTCTATATGGCAGCTATATCCAAATCTGGACCGATCTGAGCCAAATTGACGAAGGATGTCGAAGGGCCTAACACAACTCACTGTCCCAAATTTCAAAATCGGATAATAAATGTGGCTTTTATGGGCCTAAGACCCTGAATTGGCGGATCGGTCTATATGGGGGCTATATGAAGATATAGTCCGATATAGCCCATCTTTGAACTAAACCTGCTTATGGACAAAAAAGGGAATCTGTGCAAAGTTTCAGCTCAATATCTCTATTTTTAAAGACTGTAGCGTGATTTCAACAGACAGACGGACAGACGAACGGACATGTTTAGATCGTCTTAAATTTTTACACTGATCAAGAATATATATACTTTATAGGATGGATATTTCTATGTGTTGCAAACAGAATGACAAAATGAATATACCCCCATCCTTCGGTGGTGGGTATAAAAAGGGGAAATGTAAGCGGGAATGTACAAACTTTTGAAATGATTACACCTTGATGGGAAGAGCATACATAAACTTGTAAGAAAAAAGAAGTATCTTATTTAGAAACAATTTGACAAAAAGTCGAAACGTCGCCTTTTTGATAAAGTCGACTTTTAAAACAAAAAAAAAAATCGAAAAGTCGACTTTTGCCATTTTGATAAAAGTCGACTTTTCGTCCAAACATGTGATCCCTAAGGTTAATAATGCGTAGCAAAAGAGCTATCGTGGTGGACTAGCTTTAAATTTGTTATATCCTCCACCATAGGATGGGAGGTATATTAATTTCGTCATTCTGATTGTTACTACTCGAAATATTCGTCTGAGACCCCATAAAGTATATATATTCTTGATCGTCGCGACATTTTATGACGATTCGTCTGTCCGTCCGTCTGTCTGTCGAAAGCACGCTAATTTCCTAAGGAGTAAAGCTAGCCGCTTAAAATTTTGCACAAATACTTCTTATTAGTATAGGTTGGTTGGCATTGTAAATGGGCCATATCGGTCCATGTTTTGATATAGCTGCCATATAAACCAATCTTGGGTCTTGACTTCTTGAGCCTCTAGAGTGCGCAATTCTTATCCGATTGGAATGAATTTTTGCACGAAGTATTTTGTTATGATATCCAACAACTGTGCTAAGTATGGTTCAAATCGGTTCATAACATGATATAGCTGTCATGTAAACAGATCTGGGGACTTGACTTCTTGAGCTTCTAGAGGGCACAATTCCTATCCGATTTTGCAAGACGTATTTTATTCTTACTTCCAACAACTGTGTCAAATAAGGTTCGAATCGGTTCATAACCTGATATTGCTGCCATATAAACCGATCTGGGATCTTGACTTCATGAGCCTCTAGAGGTCGCAATTATTATCCGATTTGCCTGATTTGAACGACGGATCCTCTCATGACCATCAACATATGTGTTTATTATGGTCTGAATCGGTCTATAGCCCGATACAACTCCCATATAAATCGATCTCTCTAGTTTACTTTTTTTGATCTTAACTCGCTCAAAGGCTGCCAACATCAGGCCGTTTCAAGCTTTTGTTTACTAAGTTTGGCATACTGCTGTTTGATGCTAAACATCTTCTGTTTCTTAATACGATTTGTTCCTTGTTCCTGAATGCAGAAACTGTAACTGCAGGTTCATTGACATTTTATTTAACTTCGGCATACTGAGATGCTTAATCCGAATCCATCACCGTGGGTTCGGCGATTCACCCATTGGCTATTGCAATGATGGTTTGGATTGATGGTTTTACCGTTTTTCGTTTATTTATATCTTCGTGAGTATACTTAATGGATGTTGGATGTACTTGTAATGTAGTGTTTGCTGATTAAATAAATAAATAAGTTTAACCGAGCCAAAGAACCCGAAAATAAAAATAAATGTGCTACTGAGATTCTATTGCAGAATATTTTCCGGCTTAATACCATTGTTTAGTGCTTTCTATTCAAAGAATAGCATAGCAAAAAACATTTAAAAGTCAGCAAAAGTGTGTTGTTGCTAGAAGCATTTGCCTGGCTATATGTATCGCGATTTCAATTTCGACCAAGAAATATCATCAACGGACGATGTCAAATGAATCATGGTGCTTTACATACCATCCCACCTAGAGTAGGTTGTAAAGCACACATCTGAATGTGTGCTCTCTCTAAATTTAAATAAACATCTGTTGTATTGCCACAACAGAAACTTATTTCAAATGTTCAAAAAACCTACAAATCTTGAACTAGCCGACCAATATTTTAAAATTTCTTCAAAATTTACTCCAAAGACAAAATTTTGATATATTTCTAAAACGACAAAATTTTGATAACAATTTCCCAAAGACAAAAGTTTAATAAAATTTTTTCTAAATAAAAAATGTTAATAGAAAAAAAATTCGATCACATATCTACCAAAATCGGCCGTCCATCCGACCAAATCCTAAAATTTGCAAATCCATCCGAGCAAATTTGGTAGAAAAAGCCCAAAACGGTAACACTGAATACGTGTGAATTGGCATCAACGCTACCGTGAAGGGCTGAACATTGCTGATCTATGTGTCTTTGCCGTTTATTTGTTTGTCTGTTGTGGCATTCATCTGCTTGCTTTGGCTTCACATGACACTCATCTAAGTAGTGCTTATTCGCAAGCAACATACGATGTCCGACACTCAAATTGAAAAGCTCATCCACTGAACGATTGCTGAAACGTTCGATCAACTCTTGCTCAATTGTCATATGAAGAGCGTTTCTAGCTAAGATTGTTTTGATGTGGCATGCATCACAGGCACTTGCTTTGGCACAAGTGGTATTTGAGTGCCAATTTTAAGGCCTCATGCAGTTCTCTGATAGGCTGGTTAAGCACAAATTCTCCAATGCCTATTATGTCATCCTGTTACGCAAAGAAAATTTCATTTGAGCTACATGCCTGCTAAAACTAAATTTTCGGTAACGATAATTTCGTTTAGAATATATCAATGCATTTCTTATGGCAACGAAGATTTCGCCAGAGGTGGATACTGCGCCCAAGGCTGAAAGTTAGGCAATAAATAGTGTTAAGATCCCCGATATCTGTGCCGAATAAGGTCCAAATCGGTCTTTGTCTTAATATAACCTTCATATACATCGGTCTCCCGTTTTAAGATATCAAGCCCATAAAAGCCGCACTTATTGCCCGATTTCACTGAAATTTAACACAGTGAGTCGTGTTTGGTGTCCATGCCGAGTATAGTTTAGATCGGAACATTTTTCGTATAGCCCCCATAAATATCGATCTCCCGATAGAATAGCTTTTTTCACCCATAAATAACGAATTCATTATCCGATTTTGCTAAAATGAAGTAATGTGAGCTATGTTAAAATCCTTAATATCTTTCCCGATTACGAAGCTGATCGGATGACAGTTGAAAATGGTATGGTAGTATGCACCTCTATCGAAATTTTCGGTTGCAACCATGGCTGAATTATTTTTAAGGTTGTTTGTACAACAACATAAAAATCATACGGTGAAATCGCCATCTTGCCATCAAGCTGATCGACATTTTGCCAACAAAAAATTTGTGTCCGTGTGTATGCGTGCAGAAAGTGTGCGTACGTGAGCAGAGAATATGCGAGAAAGAAGATAACAACAAAGAGAATGCAAACAAAAATTGGACATCGTAATACCGTCAAATCTGGCCGGCTGTTAACAGCTGTTCGCGTGAGACCATCTTTTTGAATCCGCCTTGGGTTGCAGCCATGACATAATTAACAGGTAGTGTACCGTAAACAGCTGAGTACAATTTTTTCTTGCGAAGTGCGCTATCTGTCAACGAGTTTTGGTTGTGTGTGTATTATAGTTTAGAAACATAACACACACAAACAACGACAAATGGCGCGAACTAGTAACATACACAAAATCAGAGTTGCACTAATCACTGATTTTGACAGATAGTATACTCAATATTTTGTTGTTGGGCAGCTGCCACTACCTGTAAATAAATATATCTTGGTTGCAGCCAAGAAAAAATAGTTGTGTAGAATACAAGATGGCGACAAACATCGATTTATAATTTTTGCCGAATTTTAATCATTTTTGGCTAATAAAGTACATATGTGCTGCATTTAATCGTTTTTATTTGCAAATATCTTTATTTCATGTGTCATGGAGCTACCAAAACACACATTTCCACTCGTAGTTGCAAGAATACTATCTTTCTTTTTTCAGCGTTGAAAACAAATAACAATAATAAAATAATAATTATATTAAAATTTTACCATAAGTAATGGGGCAATGTCCTACTGAATGAAATCAGCAAGTTTTTTTGCTTTAAAAACTATTTAAAAAAAAGTAATCGCTAAAAAATATCGCGAAAAGCGAATATTGAACCAAACTTACAGCTATAATAAGCAACAAACTACCACAATATGTTGAATGAAGAATAATGAACAATGATAGCCAGCGAACATTTATAACAGAAAGCATTAAAAATATGTTAAGCCTTAAACCAATCGGTGGTGTAAAGTTAACATAGTTGGGTTCGGTGGCAAATCGTGCTAATATCAAGAGGTTGAATCATCACTTAAGAGTCAATATCAAAAAGAATGTGTAATTATTACAGCTGTCGTTGTGCCTTCCATATGTTATCATAATCTTCCGTGTCCAGAGAAAATGAATAAAATTTCTGAAAATATACGAATAGAGTTGGCGGACTGTAAAGTGAATGATTGAGGAAGTGTACATGACATTAATGTTCTAATCGGACCAGATAATATATGGAAATCTAGTACTAACCAAATTGAAAGAATAACCCAGCAAAAACTTGGTGAGTACATGTCATTATTTTTGGCATGTAAAATAATGGATAACTCTGCTAAAATATAACGAGTTATCAACAGGAATACCATCTGAGGTACTGATAGTACAAATGTCATTACATACAAAATTCAATGAAGTTCAAGAAGAAGCACTTATTTGTAATAATAGAAAAAAATCATTATTATAAACTTGGTATTGATAACAAGTAAAAAGGCGTTAGGTTCGGCCGGGCCGAACTTTGGATACCCACCTCCTCGGGTATATATGAAGTATGTATATGAAAAATGCTTACCTAATGCCCCATAGCAGCTATATTGAAATATGTTCCGATTTGGACCAAATACTAATAAGTACAAGTCATTGTTCAATTGTGTATAACATAATATCGGTCTTTTTAGTAGCTATATCTAAAAAATAACCGAACTAAAATATATACTTCACTGATGTCGAAAAGTTTAACATAAGTCACTGTGTCAAATTTCAGTGAGATCGGATTATAAATGCGCCTTTTATGGGCCCAAAACCTTAAATCGAGAGATCGGTTTATGTGGCTGCTATATTCAAATGTGGACCGATCTGAGCCAAATTGAAGAATGATGTCGAAGGTCCTAACACAACTCACTGTCCCAAATATCGGCGACATCGGACAATAAACGAGCCTATTATAGCCCACCTTAAATCGAGAGATCGGTCTACATGACAGCTATATCCGAATCTGGAACGATCTGAGCTAAAATGTGGAATGGCCCAACACAACTCACTGTTCCAAATTTTGGCGACATCGGACAATAAATGCACCTTTATGGGCTCAAAACCTTAAATCGAGAGATCGGTCTATATGGCATCTATATCCGGACCGGTCTGAGCCAAATTGAAGAATGATGTCGAAAGTCTTAATACAACTCACTATCCCAAATTTCTGCGAAATCGGACAATAAATGACCCTATTATGACCCCAAAACCTTAAATCGAGAGATCGGTCCATATGACAACTATATCCGAATCTGGAATGATCTAAGCTAAAATGTGGAATGGCCCAACACAACTCACTGTTCCAAATTCTGGCGACATCGGACAAAAACTGTGCCCTGCATGGGCCCAAAGCCTTAAATCGAGAGATCGGTCTATATGACAGATTAATTCAAATCTAGACCGATTTAGGCCAAATTAAAGAAGGATGTCGAAGGGCCTAACACAACTCACTGTCCCAAATTTCAGCAAAATCGGACAATAAATGCGCCCTTTATGGCCCCATAACCTTAAATCGAGAGCTAATCTATATGGCAGCTATATCCAAATGTAAACCAATCTGATACGTAAACCCGGCCGATACGGGATGACTATGAGCACCACACAGACTGGAACTTTGAGCTTCGACTTATGTGGTGCCCATCGTTATCACCGGAAGCTTAGCTGAAAGCTACCGGGCGCGTCCACAGGTTGCGGATGGTGGAAAGCTCCGTTTTTATGCGGAGTAGCTGCAAATGCGGCTGCGGGCAGTCAGGGATTTTCGAGAGGAGAGTCTCAGTGAGAAGTCAGGTGGCACTGGCTCTTAATTAAATACTGAGTGCCAATGATATTCGAGATGACAAGGCGAGTTATTGGCGCCTTCAAATAACCAATGGCCAATATCAGCGTCTGTTCCCAGGTTAGAGGCGGCTGGCGGCGAGCGTCGGATTTTGGAGCAAGCGGCTCGCCACAACGAGGGATGCATGCAATCCCACAAAACCCATGCAGTTGGGGCGCTGGGCCAGTAACCCGCCCCCGGAAAACATAGAACTACTATGAAAAACAATGGAATAGTAAAAACGGATCCCCCCAACGTTGACGACCCACGCAAACGAAAAAAGGGACCATGATTTGCGGATCTGCACCTGGAATGTCCGCACTCTTTATAGAGAAGGTGCAGTATACGCGCTGGCGGATGTATTTGAGAAATACAAGGCAGATATAACCGCCTTACAGGAAGTGCGATGGACTGGGAATGGCGTCACTACAACACCAAACGGTGACGAACTATACTATAGCTGCCATAACACGAGGTATGAATTTGGCTGCGGATTTGTGGTTAGTCGGAGACTGAAACACCTTGTCTCCAGCTTTACTCCGGTGGATGAGAGTCTAGCCACAGTCCGCATAAAAGCCAAATTCTTCAACATCAGCCGTATTTGTTTCCATGCCCCGACGGAAGACAAAGACGAGCAGACCAAGGATATTTTTTACGAGCGTCTAGAGAGAGAATATGACCGCTGCCCCGCCCATGATATTAAAAACGTTCTGGAAGATTTTAATGCAAAAATAGGGAAGGAAGACATTTTTGGTCCAACAGTCGAAAAATTTAGCCTCCACGAGATAACGTCCAGTAATGGGTTGAAGCTTATAGCTTTTGCCGCGTCAAAAAACATGGTAGTTAGTAGCACCAGATTTCAACATAAAAATATTCACAAAGCCACATTGCTGTCACCCGAACAAAACACGAGAAACCAAATTGATCACGTTGTGGTAGATAAAAGGCATTCATCCAGCGTGTTAGATGTACGATCGATCCGAGGAGCGAATATAGATTCGGATCATTACCTTGTTGCAGCAAAGGTTCGCACCCGTTTGAACATGGCGAGGAAAGTACGAACTGACACTGCGCGGAAGCTGGACATTGAAAAGCTGCAAACACAACAAATGGCTTTCATGCTTCATGAAAGCACTCCTTGTTCCGATGATATAACGGCACAGTGACAAACTATTGTCCACTCCATGGAAATTGCCACGAAATCCGTACTTGGATACCGGAAGCCTCCTCCAAAAAAACCCATGCTACGACCAAGAGTGTCGAGATTCCAAGAATGCGGCATATAGAGCAACCCTGCAATCAGTAGCAACGCGCCAGATGGAGGAGAGGTATCGGGAGAAAAGGAGAGAGGAGAAACGTCTATTCCGCAGAAAGAAAAAGGAAAAGGAAAGACGTGAGTGCGAGCGAATTGAGATTTACAGGAGTCAGAATGAAGGAAATTCTACCAAAGAATTAAACACCAAACCGATGGCTTTGATGCAGTCACATCCTCCTGCAGAGACAAAGAAGGAAATCTGGTAACTGACACAGACAACATGCTGAGGATATGGAAAGAACATTTTACCCAACTGCTAGTGTCCGATGTTGGCGGCGAAGAGGATACCGCAGAATCAATCCCTGATGATGGTATAGAATGTTTACCTCCTAGTCAGAATGAGGTCCAAGTAGCAGTAACCCGACTAAAGAACAACAAGGCAGCAGGAGCCGACGGGTTACCCGCAGAACTATTTAAGACCGGAGGCGACACGTTGATAAGGCGTATACATCGGCTTATCTGCACAATCTGGCTAGAAGAACTCATACCCGATGATTGGAACCTCAGCATACTATGTCCCGTACACAAAAAAGGAGACAAGACGGAATGTGCCAACTACAGATTCCTCTGTAGTCTCCTCCCCATCACATACAATATACTCTCGAGCGTACTGTGTGAAAGATTAAAACCTAAAGTCAATGAGATAATTGGGCCCTATCTAGATATTCACACTGCGCCAAATCCTGGAAAAGACCCGAGAAGGACAAATTAACACCTACCATCGCTTTGCCGCCTTCGATACTCCTTTACGTTCAAAGGTATTTCAAGCCATGTCTGAGTTTGGTATACCTGCAAAATTAATAAGACTCTGCAGGATGACACTTGCTGATACGCGTTCCTCAGTACCTTGTTGCAAAAAGAATCTCTCCGAACCATTTAATACCAAACGAGGTTTCAGACAAGGAGACAGCCTACCGTATGATTTCTTTAATATCCTGCTGGAGAAGACTATACGAGATACAGATGTATATAGATATGGCACACTAATCACAAGAGAGCACATGCTACTCGCCTATGCCGACGATATCGATATCATAGGTCGGTCACCGGAAGTATAGGGTGATTTTTTTGAGGTTAGGATTTTCATGCATTAGTATTTGACAGATCACGTGGGATTTCAGACATGGTGTCAAAGAGAAAGATGCTCAGTATGCTTTGACATTTCATCATGAATAGACTTACTAACGAGCAACGCTTGCAAATCATTGAATTTTATTACCAAAATCTGTGTTCGGTTCGAAATGTGTTCAAATTTTGACAAATTTTGTTCAGCGATGAGGCTCATTTCTGGTTGAATGGCTACGTAAATAAGCAAAATTGCCGCATTTGGAGTGAAGAGCAACCAGAAGCCGTTCAAGAACTGCCCATGCATCCCGAAAAATGCACTGTTTGGTGTGGTTTGTACGCTGGTGGAATCATTGGACCGTATTTTTTCAAAGATGCTGTTGGACGCAACGTTACGGTGAATGAACACATTTCGAACCGAACACTGATTTTGGTAATAAAATTCAATGATTTGCAAGCGTTGCTCGTTAGTAAGTCTATTCATGATGAAATGTCAAAGCATACTGAGCATCTTTCTTTTTGACACCATGTCTGAAATCCCACGTGATCTGTCAAATACTAATGCATGAATATCCTAACCTCAAAAAAATCACCCTTTAGTAACTGCAGCCTTTGAAAGAATTGAAAGAGAGTCAGTGAAAATGGGTCTGGCAGTAAATGGAGATAAAACGGAATGGATGGTTTCAACTCCCAAAAAACCTTGCACAAACGGATGGTTTCAACTCCCAAAAAGCCTTGCACAACCGAGCAGATAAAGAAAATGGTGAAAGTTGGGAACCAAAACTTTGAGATAGTCAGTAACTTTATCTATCTCGGCACCGCCGTAACCGAAACGAATGACACCAGTTTTGGGATAAAGCGAAGAATAATACTGGCAAACAGATGCTACTTTGGACTTAGTAAGCAGTTTAGAATCAAGGCCACCTCTCAACAGACGAAGATTACACTTTACAAGACACTGATACTACCCGTGCTGTTATATGGTTCTGAAGCATGGGTACTTGTGAAAGATGAGGCAGTGCTTGGAGTATTTGAGAGTTGGATTCTTCGTAAAATATATGGACCAGTTTGCGTTAACGGAAAATATAGGCGACGTATGAGCCACGAGCTGTATGACGACGATAGCATAGTTACACGCATCAAAATACAACGGCTGCGTTAGCTACGTCATGTTGTCAGAATGGATGAAGAAGCTCCAGCAAAGAAGTCTTTTGAAGGCAAACACGGTGGTACACGCAAACCGAGAAGACCAAAAGCCCGATGGAAAGATCAAGTTGTGGGAGACACCTCGAAACTAGGTGTCAGAGATTTTAGAATGAGCGCAGAAGATCGAGGCGCTTGGAACGCTATTCTACGTTCGGCTAGTGGAACAAATATTCTGTCATAGCCATTAAAAGTAAAGTAAGTAAGTAAACCAATCTGTGCCATATTGCAGAAGAATGTCAAGGGGCCTAACATAACTCATTGTCCGAAATGTCGGCGATATCGGACAATAAATGCGTCTTTTTTGGGCCCAAAGCCTTAAATCGAGAGATCGGTCTTAATTGCAGCTATATCCAAACCTGGACCGATCTGGGCCAAATTGAAGAAGGATGTCGAAGGGCCTAACTCAACTCACTGTTCCAAATTTTGGCAAAATAGTACAATTAATGCGCCTTTTATGGGCGCAAGTCCTTAAATCGAGAGATCGGTCTATATGGCAGATCCATCTTCGAACTTAACCTGCTTATGGACAAAAAAAATGTGTGCAAAGTTTCAGCTCAATATCTCTGTTTTTAAAGACTGTAGCGTGATTTCAACAGACCGATGGACGGACATGGCTAGATCGTCTTAGATTTTTACGCTGATCAAGAATATATATACTTTATAGGGTCGGAAATGGATATTTCGATTTGTTGCAAATGGAATGGCAAAATGAATATACCCCCATCCTTCGGTGGTGGGTATAAAAATGACATTAAGATACTGCGGACAAAATTATCTCACAGCAATAAGTGCAGTCCGTTATAACCAAGATATATTCATTTCCAGGTAGTGGCAGTTGTCCAACAACAAAATATTGAGTACACTATCTGTCAAAATTAGTGATTTTTGCAACTCTGATGTTGAGTATGTTACTAGTTCGCGCTATTTTTCGTTGTTTGCGTGTGCTATGGTTCTTAACTAGAATGCACACACACAACCAAAACTCGTTGACAGATAGTGCATTTCGCGAGAAAAAATTGTACTATGCTGCTTACGGTACACTACCTTGTAACTGTGTCATGGTTACAACGTTCAGTTCAATTATATGGGACCTCTATTTTATTGGCCGAGTCCGAATGACTTTGTAGCACTAGGCGGGAAACACTGTGGCGTTATTATTATAAAAAAATTTTCAATTTTTTCTACCTTCCCACAAATCCGTTGATTGTTCCGCATGCTGTGGGCGTAATTTTAAAGAAATAAAAAATTTCAAAATCATTTTGCTGGTCTAAGATTCGCACTCAGGACCCTTTGTGTTATAAATGTTCTGAAGTACGCTCTGTGCCACAAAACCTCTAAAATCACACATGGGAGTGATTTTGGTAGAATATTATGTCTTTAAATAGAATATGTCAAACATAAACACAAAAGCATGGCCTTCTTTGATTAAATAAAAGTTTGCTTTTGTGTTGTTAGCTAATATTGAAAGGAAAAAATATTGTCTCATTCATACAATAGTAATGTGGATGAATGCGTAGAGCGTCTGCTTTGAAAACGGAAGGTTCTTGTTTCATATCTGGTCTGCGATAAAGGTAAAGTTTTAATTTCATTTATAATTTGAATTATTCACATAAAATTTGTCTTCTTCAAAGATACTGAGCATTGAGAACGTGGTGGTGGGAAAGGCGCAAACATGTTTGAGTCTAAGTAGTTATTTTTTAGCAACAATCGACTAAGATAATATGTCATTATTTTTTGACAACTTGTATGCTTAGGCATAAGTACTTACATTTAAACTATTGGTATGCTTGTGCGGAAGGACTTTCCTTCTAGGACATCGCCATGTAAAAGTAATTAAAAACGATGCCTAAAAATTATTAGTCATTAGTTTTTGAATGAGCTTGCCTTATTTAAAACTAGCTGACCCGGATCCGCTTCGCTGCGCCTTCATTTACTTTATATGGAACAAAAGTTTCCTTGGAATATTTATTTTCGAAGATCTTTTAGTGAAATACCATGCCAACTTGACTAAGAGTTTAACAATATAAGTGCCTTTATCTGAATCCCATATGATCTTTATCAGTCTACGAATCTAAGTTTGGATGTAAGGTGTACTCCATTCTTAAAATAAAGGGTGATTTTTTTGAGGTTAGGATTTTCATGCATTAGTATTTGACAGATCACGTGGGATTTCAGACATGGTGTCAAAGAGAAAGATGCTCAGTATGCTTTGACATTTCATCATGAATAGACTTACTAACGAGCAACGCTTGCAAATCATTGAATTTTATTACCAAAATCAGTGTTCGGTTCGAAATGTGTTCATTCACCGTAACGTTGCGTCCAACAGCATCTTTGAAAAAATACGGTCCAATGATTCCACCAGCGTACAAACCACACCAAACAGTGCATTTTTCGGGATGCATGGGCAGTTCTTGAACGGCTTCTGGTTGCTCTTCACTCCAAATGCGGCAATTTTGCTTATTTACGTAGCCATTCAACCAGAAATGAGCCTCATCGCTGAACAAAATTTGTCAAAATTTGAACACATTTCGAACCGAACACTGATTTTGGTAATAAAATTCAATGATTTGCAAGCGTTGCTCGTTAGTAAGTCTATTCATGATGAAATGTCAAAGCATACTGAGCATCTTTCTCTTTGACACCATGTCTGAAATCCCACGTGATCTGTCAAATACTAATGCATGAAAATCCTAACCTCAAAAAAATCACCCTTTACTTCATTTCAGCCCGATATTCTTATGATGTCTGATTTAGTGGTGTTTTCGGGGAAGAGGTGGTCCCCCAAATACTTGACCCTGAAAAAATATCAGCAACGTGCTCTATTCTTATATACATATCTATGTATCATTTGTTTGAACCCCATATTGACATTGCCCTCAAAATTAGATATCAAATTCGTTTCCTAATCTCATTTAAACTCCTTATTGCAAAAGTCAGCAAATATGTCCGGTTTGGGGTATTGGCCCTAAAAACTATGAATATTTAGCTTCACTCTCTATAGGACCCAAAATGTCTTGGTGAGCAAATACGTCCTATTTGGGGGTTGTTATGCTAGACAGTTGGCCCCTAATGTTGATATCAGATACGTGGTCTACTCCCACATACCTTTAATTTGAGCCCCATATTTCCATAGTCGGCAAAAATGACCGGCTTGGGGGGTGTTTTGGGGGATGGGCGGCCACTCAGTGAGTTGGCCTTGAAAATATATATCGGATTCGTGTTCCACTTAAAAACCCAAATACTTACTATTTGGGTGGTGTTGTGGGGGTGGCGGGGTCCCATAGACACTTTTCCCGAATATTGATATCAAAGTCGTGTTTCACTCCCAAAGACCTTTCATTTGAGCCCCATATTGCTATGGTCGTAAATTTGTCACCTTTGGGGGATGTTTTTGGTGAGAGGCGGCCCCCCAAACACTTGGTCCCATATTTGGATATCAGATTCGAATTCTACATTCAAATACCTCTTATTTAAGCGCCATATTCCCATGGTCAGTAAATAAGTCCAGTTTGGGGGGTGTTTTGGGGAAGGGGTAGACCCCCCAGAAACGTGGTCCCATATTGGGTATCAGATTTGTATTCTTCTCGCAAATACCTTTCATTTGAGTCCCATATTGCCATAGTTGGTAAATATGTCCGATTTAGGGGTGTTTTGGGGCTTGGGGTGGTCCCCCTAGCACTTGGTCCGACAATTGGATATCAGATACGTTTTCTTATCCTAAATACCTTTTGTTTGAGTCCCATATTGTCGTGATTGGCCTAAATATATGTTTGATAGGTTTTAGGGTGGGACAGCCCCCCTAGGTACCCCATCCGAAATTTGGATACCAAATTTTTATTTTATGTATGAGACCACACAAAATTTCGCTTAAATCGCACCACCCATCTCCGAGATCTGGCGTTTCTGAAAGTTAGGGTAAGGGGGAGGGTCCGCCCCCCCCAAATATCAAAAAATGTAGTACCCTATTTTCACCACGGTGCCATTATGCACCATCTGTGAAAATTTCAAGAAAATCAGTTCAGCCGTTTCTGAGTCTATGGGGAACACACAAACATATAAACGAACAAACAAACAAACAAACACAAATTGATTTTTATATATAAGATACTTTCAAGATTTTGGTCTACAAAAATAGCTTAACACACACACACATAGGCGAAAACAACGAGTATTCGAGTACATTTTACTTCAGGCACAGTATTTTTCTTGAAGTACGAAATTCGTACGAAGGCAACGTGGTTGATTTGACAAAAGCATGGGTAAACACTCACACACAAGCGTTGGTTTTTTCTTTATATGAGGCAGACACAACAACGATTAGTGTGTTCAGTTCATCTTTTGAAAATGACAGCGAGATGCTTTTACATGACTCTTTGTGCAGCGGCGATGAATTCGAGATGAAAATACTACCAATCACTGAATGGGGTTTGTTTTCAAAATTATCTATTCAACAGCAACTTGTGCGTTTAACATTGTCTTCACTGTCTCGCTCTTTAGTGACTTGAAATACAACAACATCTGGGTTCAGCGTCCACGAGTTCATTAAGTAGAGTCAATAATGTATGGTTTTTGCATGCCTTTGATATGTATATATTAATAAAGCGAATAATGGACAAACAAATTCCAACAACAGAATACCTTACACCGAGTGAAAATGAAGAAGCAGAAAATTACTGATTTAGCCTAATACAAAGGCAACACTTGCTTAGCTTTACTTTAATTGGCTATGACAGAACATTTGTCCCATTAGCCGAACGTAGAAAAGCGTTCCGAGCACCTCGATCTTCTGGGATTATTCTATAATCTCTGACACCAAGCTTCGAGGTGTCTTCCACCACTTGATCATTTCATCGGGCTCTTGGACGTCCCGGTTTGCGTTTGCCATCGTGATCGCCTTCAAAGGACTTCGTCGCCGGAGCTTCATCATTAATTCTGACAACAGGGTCCAACCAACACAACCATTGTATTTTGGTCGTTTGTATACTGGTTGATCAATTTTACTAAGAATATTTCTCTCAAACACTCAAAGCACTGTCTTGTCTGCTTTCACAAGTACCCATGTCTCGGGCGTTTTGGGAGTTGATACAATCCATTTCGTCTTATCTCCATTTATTGTCAAACCCATTTTCACTGACTCACTTTCGATTCTTTCAAAGGCTGATGTTACTAAAGGGTGATTTTTTTGAGGTTAGGATTTTCATGCATTAGTATTTGACAGATCACGTGGGATTTCAGACATGGTGTCAAAGAGAAAGATGCTCAGTATGCTTTGACATTTCATCATGAATAGACTTACTAACGAGCAACGCTTGCAAATCATTGAATTTTATTACCAAAATCAGTGTTCGGTTCGAAATGTGTTCAAATTTTGACAAATTTTGTTCAGCGATGAGGCTCATTTCTGGTTGAATGGCTACGTAAATAAGCAAAATTGCCGCATTTGGAGTGAAGAGCAACCAGAAGCCGTTCAAGAACTGCCCATGCATCCCGAAAAATGCACTGTTTGGTGTGGTTTGTACGCTGGTGGAATCATTGGACCGTATTTTTTCAAAGATGCTGTTGGACGCAACGTTACGGTGAATGAACACATTTCGAACCGAACACTGATTTTGGTAATAAAATTCAATGATTTGCAAGCGTTGCTCGTTAGTAAGTCTATTCATGATGAAATGTCAAAGCATACAGAGCATCTTTCTCTTTGACACCATGTCTGAAATCCCACGTGATCTGTCAAATACTAATGCATGAAAATCCTAACCTCAAAAAATCACCCTTTACTTCCGGCGACCGACCTATCGATGTCGTCGGCATAGGCGAGCAGCATGCGTTCTCTTCTCGTATAATCTTCTCTAGCAGGATATTAAAGAGATCACACGATAAACTCTTAAAAAAAGGAATACTACAGCGAGGAAATGAATTACGAGGGTTGCCTTTTATATTTCGGGATTAGAGAACACAAAAACAAATATTAATCATCGAAAAACGCTTTATTGTTTTTCAAAACATTCCCCATTAAGACTATATATATCACTTTTGCATGCGTTTGAACCAATCATCGAAGCACTTTTTCCTTTCCGATTGAGTTATCTCCAAAACATGCATTCTGAACGCATCGACCGCTTCTTTAGGTGTAGGTGTCGAAAAACGTTGACCTCTCATTCTATTTTCATTTCGGTGTCAAGTCAGGACTATACGGCAGATGACTCATAAAATCGATGTTTTGCCTTTTTTTGAGCGATTGACAAATTTTGTGGGATCCAACGCGAACAAAATTTTTTTGACGATCAAATGTTCATGCAATGTTGAATGTAAGCTGGTCCCACTAATGCCTAAGGTTGTCTCAACCTCACTTTAGGTCACATAACGATCTTGCAATATCAGCTTCAATGGTTTTGGAACAACAACCGATTTTGCACGACCTTCACGAAATTCGTCTTAGAGTGAACTAAGATCTTGGTTGAATTCACCATACCAAAAATTTAATAAGTTCGTCGATTCATTGTTGAGTTTATCCACGTCAAAAATTTTAAAAAATAATCGCACAAAAATGTTAATTTCCTGGGCGAGATGAATCGTTTAAGTTACTGTAAACAATACAAATAGAGCTCGTACGTCAAGAGCTCGTATAACCTCAAAAATGTCAAGCTTTACGATGGAGCTGTCAGTTGGCAGATTGCAACACAAGGGTTGTACAATCCTGAAATATAAAAGGCAACAAAAGCTGTTTCATTTACTACACATTTTTATGTAATTGGATAATATTTTCGATCTTTGGTAAATTTTAATAATAAGACTTATAATAAGCTATTACTTCACTTTTTGCACCAAAATCAAACCGATGTTTATTGTTCACTTACGGAAATTATAATGTACCAGTGTCGCAAACACAAGTTTAGTTCCGTTATATCCTTTATCTATTTAAGCCATCAACGTTTACCTGTTTAACCCATAACAACCAAGGCCATAAGAAATGACAAATTTTTGACTTCATTTATAAGGATCATTGAAAACAAACAGTATTTGAATGTTTGGTACCTTTGTAGATTCTACATTAAATGTGTATGCATGTATGTATGTAAATATGTATGTACATTAAATATGTAAAATACCCGTTAATATTTACCTATTTGACACATAAAAACCCTAAGCCATAAAAAACTGTTTAATTCTTTTATAAGGATCATCCTATTTTTTTACTGTGTGACACTTTTTTGAACCATTCCCTTTACTGTACTTAAACAGGTACAATGGGTTAGTTCTATTTTTTAGGCCAAAGCATGTTTGTTGTTGGTGGGTGTTAAAAAAATGTGCATGTTTTCATTCATGCATGAGTCATTTATTTTAAGAAATTTCTAAATGAAGAAAAAAGGTTATTCACAAAAAATTTAGTACGTCCACAGGTGCCCACTTGGGGAAAGCTTATTTAATTTTAGTAAATATATATATTGTTTGGTACATTTTAAGCACAGTATAGACCAAGGAAAATGTTGTTTTGGTGATTTTAGTGCGTTTTTTCATATTTCACCCACTGTGACTTGGAAAAGAAATATACCTAATTAGAAATATACTGTTGTGAGCTTCAAGATAAGATAGGTTCACAGAAATCCGTTGTGAAACAAAAAAGTTATGCCAGTTTTAAACTGAAAATCTACGAAAACACGTTTTCTCTACATTTAGCGTCATAGAAATCACTTAACGAAGTGTCCCAAAAAAGTTAAAGCTATTTTCGTTTTCCATGGACTCCAACAAAACATAATTGGTACACTAGAGCCCTTGCATTTTTATCAAGTTTTGTATCACAGTGTTATTAAAACGAAAAATATGCAAATTTTGATAAGCAGCTAAAACAAAAATTTTTCTGAAAAACTAGCAGCACTTTTAATGGTCGTTCAATTTGCAAAGTTGCAAATTTTGCCCATGAATATTCCTCCAAGGAACAGGGGAAAACTTCTCACATATCAATGAGTGCAGTCCGATTCAAGTTTAAGCTCAATGATAATGGGCCTCCTTTTTATAGCCGAGTCCGAACGGCGTCCCGCAGTCCGACACCTCTTCTTCGTTCAATTTACTTTCGATTAATATAATATTTGGAATAATTTCAGTTAATTCGCCAATTTTTGAGCCAAAACCACTTATTTTGGTTTTGACCGTAATAGGTACTTTCCAGAGACGTAGTCAGGATTTTATTTTGAAGGGGAGGGGCCCACCCCAAAATTTTTCAAAATCGAAAATTGCCAAAATTCTTCTATTACTATCAAATTGGTAAAGATAACTTAATTTTTTTTTGAAAATTGTGGTCGCTATTGGTTTCTGTAACTGACCTATCGATCAGTCAGTTTATACTGATTGCCAACACACTATTTATAGACCGATTCTAATCTTTCAAAGGCTTCAAAGTGTGATTCAAATAGTGATCAAAATACTGAAGCGAATCAGCTTTTAACCAATATTTACGCATAAATGTTGTCGCTTATTTCTTTTTCGAACTTTATTAAAATCGACCAAAAATACGTTTTTGATGGAAAAGATGTCTGGTGAAAATTGCATCCAATTTTTGTCGTATATGCTTGTAATTTGCATTATGTCTTTATAAGTCCTAAAGTTTTTCTAATTTATTGGAGATAAAAGGTGGTAAAACTTAAAATCAGAAACACGAAGAGATCGATAAAGTTCGTGTTTCACAATCAAAATTAATATTTTTATACCCCACACCACTACTGTGGTACAGGGTATTATAACTTAGTGAATTAGTTTGTAACGCCCAAAAGGAAGAGAGATGACCCATTGATAAGTATACCGATCGACTCAGAATCACTTTCTGATTCGATTTAGCTATGTCCGTCTGTCTGTCTGTCTGTCCACGTTAATTTGTGTACAAACTACAGGTCGCAATTTTCATTCGATCGTCTTCAAATTTGGTATGGACGTGTCTTTCTGCATAGAGACGACGCCTGTTGAAATTGGTTCAGATTTGGATATAGCTCCCATATATATGTTCATCCGATTTGCAGTAATAATGCAATAAAATGGTAATTTGTTCCCGATTCTCTCGAAATTTTGCAGGAAGGATTTTCTAATGACTCTTGACATTACTGGTTTATTTCATGGAAATTGGTTCAGTATTAGTATTAGTTCGACAGATTTTGGGTAATTTGCAACAATGATGTTATTTGTCAACCGTAGTTATTACAGTTTTAACATATTTTTGCTCACCGAGGTCCATCGAAAATGGTTCAGAATTGGATATAGCTCCCACATTGTACTTGTAGGGTAGGTGTAGGGTATTCTGCAGTCGGCACCGCCCGACTTTTGCCCTTCCTTACTGGTTTACGATTACTTTTTGTAGATAATAGATTTTGAAGCAAATTGACTTTCTGATTTCATACATTAGGGCATTCCCATTATGAATGATACAATTTTAATTAAAGTGGTATGTTATAAGTGATATTTTTGCAGTTCTTCAAAAAAAGTAATCTTGAAAAACAAGTAATCATTAAAGATTTTCGTACATAAGATTTTAGTAGAAAAAAATTAAAAATTCAAAAATTAAATTTTAAAATGTTTTAAATAATATTTCACTGAGCTCAAATCTACGGTCAAAGCCAACAGAACTAACAAATTCCTACTACAATCTTCGTCCCTTTATCACTATGAGCTCCGTATCAATTGCCTTAAATACTGTATTGTAAAAAAACGAAATGGAATAATTATTTTAAAAAGGGAATTTATCTGGGGGATCATTCCGAGTTTCCGAGTCCTTAGAATTTTTCATTTCATTGCTGATGTAATTCAAATAATTTATTATTAAAAAATATTACTATTTTTTCTTTGGAAAAGCTTTTAAGACTTACAAGCAAAATATTTCATTTAAAAACATTTTTCTACAGATAGAATTTCAATTAAAATAATAAAATGAGAATTTAGAGAAATTCAAATAGAGTTATATCTTAAAAAAAGTCTCTTAAATGTTTGTAATTTGGAAAAATTAGAAAAATTCTAGCTCGGGTTAGGAAAGAGGTATCGTAATGAATTTTGGATTGGCGTAAAGTGGACGACTGAAACCATAAACAACAATTTTTCCCAAAAGTCGTAGGAATAATCCTATTTCTTTTGACATCATTAAATCCAGCTTTCTTCGCTAAACGGCCATAAAATATTAAGAAATTTGTTTGTTGTAGGAGCTTAGGAAATTAAAAGATATTTTTCAGAAATTTAAAAAATTCGAAATATTTAAAAAATTGCTACGCCAACGTAAATTCTCTAAATCATCTCATATATAAAAATCAATTTGTATTTGTTTGTAGGTTTGTTTGTTTGTTTGTATGTTTGTGTGTTCCTTATAGACTCAGAAACGGCTAAACCGATTTTCTTGAAATTTTCACAGATGGTGCATAATGACCCCGTTGTGAAAATAGGGTACTAAATTTTTTGATATCTGATGGGGGAGCGGACCCTCCCCCTTACCCTAATTTTCAGAAACGCCAGATCTCGAAGATGGGTGGTGCGATTTAAGCGAAATTTTGTGTGCTCCCGAATAGTACCCTCAAAATAAAAATTTGGTATCCAAATTTCAGATGGGGTACTTAGGAGGGCTACCCCACCCTAAAACCTACCAAACATATATTTAGACCAATCACGACAATATGGGACTCAAATGAAAGGTATTTAGGATAAGAAAACGTATCTGATATTCAATTGTCGGACCAAGTGCTAGGGGGACCACCCCAAACCCCAAAACACCCTTAAATCGGACGTATTTACCGACCATGGCAATATGGGAATCAAATGAAAGGTATTTGCGAGTAGAATACGAATCTGATATCCAAATGTGGGACCACGTTTCTGGGGATCCACCCCTTCCCGATACTCCTCCCAAACTGGAATACGAATCTGATATCCAAATATGGGACCAAGTGTTTGGGGGGTCGCCTCTCACCAAAAACAAATTTACGACCATAGCAATATGGGGCTCAAATGAAAGGTCTTTGGGAGTAAAGCACGAATTTGATATCAATATTCGGGAAAAGTGTCTATGGGGCCACCCCACCCCAACAACAACACCCAAATAGTAAGAATTTCCGGACTATTGCAATATGAGGCTCAAACAAGAGGATTTTTTAAAGTTTGCCGACTATGGAAATATGGGGCTCAAATAAAAGGTATGTGGAAGTAGACCACGTATCTGATATCAACATTAGGGGTCAACTGTCTAGCGGACGTCCCACCACCGTAACAACCCCCAAATAGGACGTATTTGCTCACCAAGACAATTCGGTTCCTAAAGAGAGTGGAGCTAAATATTCATAATTTTTAGGGCCAATACCCCAAACCGGACATATTTGCTGACTTTTGCAATAAGGAGTTTAAATGAGATTAGAAAACGAATTTGATATCCAATTTTGAGGGCAATGTCAATATGGGGTTCAAACAAATGATACATAGATATATAAGAATAGAGCACGTTGCTGATATATTTTCCGAGCTTAGTGTTTGGGGGACCACCCCAATCCCCAAAACACCCCTAAATTGGGCATATTTACTGACGATGTCAATGTGAAGCTTAAATGAAAGGTATTGGGGGTAGAACAAGAATTGATACCCATTTTCGGGTCTAGCCCTTTACCAAAATACCCCACAAAGTGCAATTTTTTACTGACCATCGCAATATGGGGCTAAAATAAAGGCATTTGGGAGTAGAATACGAATTTGATATCCAAATGTAGGATCATGTATTTAGGGCATCACCCCTTTCCCAAAACACCCCCAAAGGTGAAAAAATTGTCAATATGTGGCTCAAATGAAAGGTATTTGAGATTAGAAAACGAATTTGATAACCTATTTTGGGGTCATGTGTTTGGGGGATGCCTCATCCTGTAAACTCCTCTTAAGCCAATGGCAATATGGGGTTTAAATAAATGGTATATGAGAGAAGAGCACGATGCTGATATTTTTCAGGCCAAGTATCTGGGGGACCACCTCTCCCCCGAAAACACCACTAAATCAGACATCATGAGAATATCGGGCTGAAATGAAGTATTTCAAGAATGGAGTACACACTGTATCCAAACTTTAATTCGTAGACCAATAAAGATCATATGGGATTCAGATAAAGGCACTTATATTGTTAAACTGTTAGTCAAGTTAGCGTGGTATTTCACTAAAAGATCTTAAATTGTCGAAAATAAATATTCCAAGAAACTTTTGTTCCATATAAAGTAAAAGAAGGCGCAGCGGAGCGGGCCCGGATCAGCTAGTGAATATATAAAACTTTTTTAAAATCGGACAACAGAATATAGAGTCAGGCGTAATGGGTTACATTTTGTCTGCAAAAATGAACATGTTTATGCAAAATGTTGTTTCGCAAAATGCAAAATTTTATTGAAATGTTATTTTAAAAAATAGTCTCGAGGTTAAGTTGTTTTTAGAGAGTTTTTCGCTGAAATTTTGCCATTAGGTTAGTTTAGATTGAAAAAAAGGTTCAGATATTAATCCGCCCCATGCCTCTATGGACATACACCTAAGCCGATAATCGGCTTGTTGTGCGCTCTAAAATCTATAAAGTAACCTCTAAAAAGAAAATGTTAAGAAAGGAATTCGGTGTTACTTACAAAATCTTAAATTGTTTTCAATACCACTTCTCTAAGTTGGTTCATTTCTGATATTGTGCTCCACCTAAGTACCGGTATCTGTTGGACGCGAAAGCCGGGCAATGACAAAGGAAATGGTCCAACGTCTCATCATCTTTCCCACATGCCCTACACATGCTATCACTTACCGCACCGATTTTACATAAGTAAGCTCGTAGTCCTATGTGTCTCGTTATGATACCAATAGCTATACTGACCTCCTTCGTGCTTCCCTTCAGTAATAGCCTCGTCTTCTCACGATCTGGATCCCCCCATAGGATTTTCGCCGTCCTACCGACCGTTTCGCTGTTCCACAATGTTGCATGCGCATTTGTCGCCCACTCCTTTAACTCGGACTGCGTCGACCCGAAAAGCTTCGGGTTAACCAAGTTTATTGACGGCAGTCCTCTGGCCTTCACCGCCAAATCATCTGCCCTTTCATTTCCCTTTACTCCGTTATGGGCCGGCAAACGATGAGGATTTTGCCATCGTGACCTTACCGTCCTGGTTGTTATTGCCCTTATGGCTTGTTTACTGTCCGCAAAGATGTTCACACTCGACGTCCTCGCGTTAGCACCATACCACCTCACGCATTCCGTGATCGCCCGGATCTCCGCCTGCAGGACCGTATTATGGTCAGGCAGTCTAAAACAGATCTCAGTCCCTGGGTTCTCAATGTAGACCCCCACTCCCACTCTGTTCTCTAGCTTTTATCCATCCGTGTGACATGATCTTCCAAATGGCAATACTAGGGTTCCGTCAATCCAAGACTGTGCCGATGGCAACAGTGCCTCGCACTCGACTTCAATGTTCATCTCAGGTATCCGATCGGAAACCTCTTCCCTTCCTTCCAGGTTTACTATCGTCGCCTCGATTATACCGCGATGGTATGAGCTGCTCCCATCCTCATTCCATTCTCCCATCGCCTTAAGTCTCATAGCCGCTGTGGGTGCCTCACACTTAATCTGTATATCAATGGGTCTAGAATAGTCTCCAGTGCCCTAGTAAGCGTGGTCCTCATCGCTCCACGAGTGCAACATATGGACCTGTTGTATGGTCCTTATGTTGCACTTTTTCTCCATAGCAGTCCATCAGACTACTGCGGCGCAAGTAAGTATTTTTCTAATCACTCTCCTGTAGACCATTCTCGGATTCAGGACCCATTTCGAGCCTTCGCCCTGTTTACAAAGCCCAAAATCTGTGAACCTTCTCAGTACACTCCTGAATGTGAGACCTCCAATTCAGTTTCCTTCCCAAGATCACACCTAAGTATTTGACCTTGTCAGATATCGAAATCTTATAAAGGAAACGTGGTGCGTTAAATTTGCCCATATTCGTCTACCTCCCGAACAGGCATATTTCAGAAGACATAGGCATGCTGTTCGTATTTGAGCAGGTCGCTGGATGTCCTACTCTTTATCATGGTGTCCACAATACGTTCCAAGGTTTTGAGTAGAAAATACGTAAGGCTTATGGATCTGTAGGCCTTTTGTGTCGCATAACTTACGGGAGAAATGTAGAATTATGGCTAAACGAACACCTTTTTTCTTGTCTAAATTATATTCTCGCCATTCTCGACTATAGTCAAGAATATAGTATATTATACGCGCTTGAAATGGCAGCTGAGGGAACTTTTCCACTTCGCCAGGCATTGTACAGCCATAAATTTCATGTGTTTTCTGGATCTTTTTTCCAGGGCGACATAATTAACCATACGACCGATCGCCGTGAGGACATGATGCGATTGGTTATTTAAAGGCGCCAATAACACAATCACTCAATTCCACTATCTGCATATGGACGCAGATGTCAGGCACTCATGTATTATAATTCGGCTTAATGAAAAAAGTCATAATTTAAATAGCTATCAGCTTCTAGTGAACTATTTGTCTTATTCAATTAATGAACATACAATCAAACAAAACAAAAACAATTTAATTTTTAATTTTCGAAATTTAAATTGAGGTTTAATGTTGCTCCCAGGTTATCCCCGGCCGACACGGAACAACTATGAGCACCACACAGGCTGGAACTTTGAGCTCCGACTTGTGTTATCGAGGAAGCTTAGCTGAAAGCTACCGGGCGCGGATAGTGGAAAGCTTCGTTTTTATGAGGAGTAGCTGCAAATGCGGCCGCGGGCAGTCAACGATTTTTGAGAGGAGAGTCTCAGTGAGGAGTCAGGTGGCACTGACTCTTTATTAAATACTGAGTCCCATGATACTCGAGATGACAAGGCGAGTTATTGGCGCCTTGAAATAACCAATGGCCAACATCAGCGTTTGATGTTGGCCAGCTTTACTCCGTTGGATGAGAGGCTAGTCATAATCCGCATAAAAGCCTAATTCTTCAACATCAACCTTATTTATGCCCATGCCCCGACGAAAGACAGACGAGCAGACCAAGGATATTTTCTACGAGCGCCTAGAGAGAGAATATGACCGCTGCCCCGCCCATGATATTAAAATCGTTCTGGGAGATTTTAATGCGAAGATAGGGAAGGAAGATATTTTTGGTTCAACAGTCGGAAAGTTTAGCCTCCACGAGATAACGTCCAGTAATGGGTTGAGGCTGATAGATTTCGCCGCGTCCAAAAACACGGTAGTTAGTAGCACCAGATTTCAACATAAAAATATTCACAAAGCCACATTGCTGTCACCCGATCAAAACACGAGAAACCAAATTGATCACGTTGTGATAGATGGAAGGCATTTATCCAGCGTGTTAGATGTACGATCGATCCGTGGAGCGAATATAGATTCGGATCATTACCTTGTTGCAGCAAAGGTTCGCGCTCGTTTGGACATGGCGAGGAAAGTACGATCTGACATTGCACGGAAGCTGGACATTGAAAAGCTGCAAACACAACAAATGCAGCGGCATACTCCACTCGACTGACCCAACTGCTTGTTGAAAGCACTCCTTGTTCGGATGATATAATGGCGCAGTAGCAAATTATTGCCTAATCCATGGAAAATGCCGCGAAATCCGTACTTGGGTACCGGAAGCCTCCTCCAAGAAACCCATGGTACGACCAAGAGTGTCGAGATTCCAAGAATGCGGCATATAAGGCAACCCTGCAATCAGTAGCAACGCGCCAGATGAAGGAGAGGTATCGGGGGAAAAGTAGAGGAGAAACATTTATTCCGCAGAAAGAAAAAGGAAATGGAAAGAAGTGAGTGTGAGTGAATTGAGATGTATAGGAGTCAGAATGAAGTCCGGATATTCTACCAAAGAATTAAACACCAAACCGATGGCTTTGATGCAGACACATCCTCCTGTAGAGACAAAGAAGGAAATCTGGTAACTGACACAGATAACATGCTGAGGATATGGAAAGAACATTTTACCTAACTGCTAGTGTCCGACGTTGGCGGCGAAGAGGATACCGCAGAACTAATCCCTGATGATGGTATAGAATGTTTACCTCCTAGTCAGAATAAGGTCCAAGTAGCAGTAACCCGACTAAAGAACAACAAGGCAGCAGGAGCCGACGGGTTACCCACTGAACTATTTAAGACCGGAGGCGACATGCTGATAAGGCGTATACATCAGCTTATCTGCGCAATCTGGCTAGAAGAACTCATACCCGATGATTGGAACCTCAGCATACTATGTTCCTACACAAGAAAGGAGACACGACGGAATGTGTCAACTGCAGAGGAATAAGTCTCCTCCCCATCGCATACAAGATACTCTCGAGCGTACTGTGTGAAAGATTAAAACCTAAAGTCAATAAGATAATTGGTCCCAATCAATGCGGCTTTAGACCTGGTAAATCCACCCTAGACCAGATATTCACACTGCGCCAAATCCTGGAAAAGACCCGAGAAGGACAATTCAACACCTACCATCTCTTTGTTGACTACAAAGCCGCCTTCTATACTCTTTTACGTTCAAAGGTATTTCAAGCCATGTCTGAATTTGGTATCCCTGCAAAATTAATAAGACTGCAGGATGACACATGCTGATACGCGTTCTTCAGTAAGAATAGGAAAGAATATCTCCGAACCATCTAATACCAAATGAGGTTGCAGACAAGGAGACAGTCTATCGTGTGATCTCTTTATTATCCTGCTGGAGAAGACTATACGAGATGCAGATGTGAATAGATATGGCACACTAATCACAAGAGAACACATGCTACTCGCCTATGCCGACGACATCGATATCATAGGTCGGTCACCGGAAGTAGTAACTGCAGCCTTTGAAAGAATCGAAAGAGATTCAGTGAAAGTGGGTCCTGCAGTAATTGGAGATAAGACGAAATGGATGGTTTCCACCCCCAAAAAGCCTTGCACAACCGAGCAGATAATGGAGATGGAGAAAGTTGGGAACCACAACTTTGAGACAGTCAGTAACTTTATCTACCTCGGCATCGCCGTAACCGAAACGAATGACACCAGTTTTGAGATGAGATTTTGAGATGTTATATGGTTCTGAAGCATGGGTACTTGCGAAAGCAGATGATGGAGAATATAGGCGACGTATGAACCACGAGCTGTATGACGACGATAGAATAGTTACACGCATCAAAATACAACGGCTGCGTTGGCTACGTCATGTTGTCAGAATGGATGAAGAAGCTCCAGCAAAGAAGTCTTTTGAAGGCAAACACGGTGGTACACGCAAACCGAGAAGACCAAAAGCCCGATGGTAAGATCAAGTGGTGGGAGACACCTCGAAACTTGGTGTCAGATATTTTAGAATGAGAGCAGAAGATCGAGGCGCTTGGAACGCTATTCTACGTTCGGCTAATGGAACAAATATTCTGTCATAGCCAATTAAAGTAAAAGGAAAGTAAAGTAAATTATCGTGCCCAAGTCTTTTTCTGAGTAGCTTTTCGAATTTTGTCTAGTTGGTTTTCAATTTATTGCGAAAGCTTATCGGATTCGGCGCTGGCCGTGCTATTCTAAACTTGATGTAGCGATGGTCAGAGAAAGAGTGTTCCATGAAGACCTTATCCATGGACATCATCGATTAGATTTTCCGAACATATTGTCACATCTAATACCTCCTTCCTAATCATATTACAAAAGTAGCGTTGTTACCAATATTAAGTGTTATTAGGTCGTTAGTATTTAAGAACTCTGCCAGGGCTTGGCGCCGCTTATTAGTGTTGGTACTACCCCACGAAATGTGGTGAGAGTTCGCATCGCACCCTATCTGCACTTCGTTTCCTGTCTGTTTTGCTTTCCTCACCAGCCGTTGCAGCTCCGACGTGAGTGGCAGTGTCGGACAGTCGAAAGGCAGATAAAGTGATGCAAGATATGCTCCACCGTCTCCCTGTCTCACCACTGTTGCATCCGACATTGACAACTCTGGGGAAAGTATATAATTAAAAATTCTATGACAAATAACGCAGGTCCTCGGCCGAGTACCAGTGTTAGCATAGAATAATTGGTAGTTGATATGGTTCAGTCCAGAAACTTTGTTTCTGGTCGTCCATGGCTCCTGAATTAAGGCAATATGAATCTTGCCCTTGCTGATTTTCTCCATCAGAGCGTGTTTAGCAGTCTCGCTCTGGTGGAGGTTTATCTGAATTACCTCAATCATTGATCCTCCAGTAAATGGGCATCTTGGGGGTAGGTGATGATCTCATCGTAACATTGACTTTCCTGTCGCTGCACTGCCTGATGTCATCGTTTTAGGTTCTTTGCCTAGTCTAGTCTTTCGACTTTTTATAAAGTCGGTAATGGTTCCATCGTCGGGTCCGTGCCCGTTAAGCTGTATTGGGTTTCCATTCCCTGTACTGGCTGATATTCCAATAACAGGATCTTTGCCTATCTTAGTCTTCCAAATCTTAAGTAAATGGGCTTCTTGGGAACAGGTGATGGTACCATCATCGGCTCCCTGTTCGTTGGGTTGCATTAAGTCTCCTGTCGCTGCGCTGCCTAATGTTTTATTATTAGGATCTTTACCTATCCCAGTATCTTTACCTATCCCGAATCTTTAAATCAGTGATGGGTCGATGATGGGTTCCTGTTTGTTAGGCTGTGTTGGTCTCTCGCCACTGCACTGCCTGATATTTTAGTATTAGAATCTTTGCTTATCTAAGTCTTTCCAATATTGAGAGATGCCGTGATTGTCTCGTTGTCAGCCCCCTGTTTATCGGGCGGTGTTGAGTCACAAGCCGCTGCACGGTGTCGCAGAATGAAAATTTCTGCCTATCCTAGTTTTTCCAATCTTAAAAAAGACAGCTTTGCTCCCGTAGTGCGCCATGCCTTGTGTCTTAACCCAACTTGTCACGGAGACTTGATCAATGCCAATCACAAAGAGACTTCCTTCCTCCTTCTCCTCCCTGTTGAAGACCTCCCACTTATTTGCGACAAAACCTTGGTTTTGCTTGCCCAAGAATCCCAACATGCGTTCCGTCGCAAATTTACTGCCCGTCCCTTGATGAAGACCGTCGACTTTGTGAGTTGGGGGATGTCCATCTTTCTCACCAGGTCGAGTTTTGCGCCCTCCCAGGCAGCGTGAATACCTTTGACGAGCTGTATGACGGTACCAATACATTCCGCCGACGCAAAACGCAGCGTAAAGATGTCCCCTCTATACTCTTAGCTTATCATTTGTATGGGTGGACCCTCTACAGAGTTGCACACATGTTCGAAATTCCGATCGTTAACCAGATCCTCCACTTGGGACCGATGATCTGGTGGAATCCTACCGAATGCACAGCCGACATTGATGACTGCATAAGTCAGTTCACCTCTGTTGCGCTTCCTTGTCACTCTGGCGTAAGAGGGCGGCTCCTTATCATTCTCAGCGACCATATTCCCCTTCCGTGATAGCTGTGGTCCTAGTTTGGAAGTCAGTCTTCCATGAAGACTCAAGCCGTGCGCGCTTCCTTCGTATCAGTTCCGACTTTGTCTACCTCCGCTGGACACTGTTTCGAGTCTCCATTGCGGGATGGCTGGCTTGGTTTTCCCAGAGTACTTGAAAGCGGGGGGCTCTTTTTCTTTTTCAGCATTTTAGCAGTGTTATGCTCTTCGGGAGATCTGATTTTGTTCCAGCTTCTGTAAAAGTGCTTGGAATGTCAGTTCCATTCCTTCCAAGGAAGGCTCTCTTCTCCATTGAAACGAACTCTTCAGCATTCCTATACAGCTCCATAATAATCGTCACGATCTTTTCTGGGATGCCATTATTCAACAGCGTGCTCCACATAGAGTTTCGCGAAGCTTTGTCAAAAACACGCTCGAAGTCGATGAATAAAAGGTATAGCTGTGTATTAAGTTCTGCAGACTCTTCAATGATCACACGCAAGAGTTGATGTGGTCTGTACAAGAGCGACCTGATCGGAAACCCGCATGTTCCTTCCACAGTCAAGTGCAGGTGAAATGATATTTTTTTCGATAATCTGTCTGATTTAGCGGATGTGAACATTCGCAAGTTATTGAGCTTTTTAAAGCGATCTGGATGGTTTAACGTTAGGAAATAGAAGGCACCTTCCTTCTTCTGTTGCTGTGGTATCACAATGGACGAAAATGTATAAGTGAGTCTGATGGGAGAATGTCACTTAAACCTAATCTAACCTTATTTATTGCGTTTAGCAATTCTATCCCTCTCCAGTTTTTACACTGGGTGAAGTCACCCTTCTTTGGTATCGTGACCATTCATTCCTTTCTTCTTCTTTCATTCTAAGGATATAACATTTGTATTCCAGGCCTCTCTGATGATTGCGGCGATTGATTGAGCTATGGGGTGTACTCCATAACGCAACAGTTCAGCAGGTACGTTGTCATGATCAACTGATTTGCCGTTTTTTGAGTGAGACCAAAACGGCCACAATTTCTTTCTGGGGGAATAAGAGGGTCAGAGTTTACGTCCTCGGTGGTTGGTCCTTCGTAGCTAAAAAATCCGCGCCCTCCCTCTAATTGCTGTTCGGGCGTTGTTAATTCCTATCCGTCCTCACCTTTTATTTTTCCCGCCTTTATTAGCCGATTTCCCTGAATTTGGCACATTGAGCTGCTCAATGAAATTTAGTACAGGGAGCTATGTTAAACCCATACACATACCCCCCAAATATCGCGCAAATAGGATCATATTTGGATATAGCGGCTTTATATATCGATCTCCCGATTCACAGCCGTGAATCTCTATAAGACCCATTAATGACTTGATTTCACTGGAAATTGGAACAGTGAATTGTAGCGAGCTTGGTTAAGAATGCACTGAAAAATATGTATCCTAATATAAAAGAAGCGATTTTATCCTAAATGACAGGTAAATGCTCCTAATGTTTACGATTTTATGATTGGTTTTAAGAATTACGCCTTAAACACGAAGATTTATTGACCTTAAAAACAGAATGTTTAATCTTTTAAAAACTCGTCTTTGACATAAGGATGCATATCTTTGCGTTAAATTTGAAGTGCGTTATATTGCAGTACAAGTATAAGTTGAAGGAGATCTTACAACTTTGATTAAAAGTAAAAAAGTAAAAGCGTGCTAAGTTCGGCCGACCCGAATCTTATATACCCTCCACCATGGATCGCATGTGTCGAGTTCTTTTCCGGTGTCTCTTTTACGGTTAACAAAGGAAAGGATAAAAGAAAAGAATTGCTATGCTATTGGAGATAAATCAAGATATGGAATGAATGTTGGAGACCATAGTAGAAGTCACTGTGTAAAATTTCATCCAAATCAAATAAGAATTGCGCCCTTTAAGAGCTCAAAGAGTAAAATAGGGAGAGCATTTTATAGGGAAGCTGTATTAGGCTAAATACCGATTCATACCATATTTGAAACGTATGTTACAGGTTATGGGAGAAGCCGTTGTACAAAATTTCACCCAAATCAGATAATAGTTGCGCCTAAGGAGGCTCACCGGAGGCTCAACACGTCAGCTATATAAGGTTATGGACCGATTTCAATCATACATAGCACAACTGTTGGAAATCATAACAAAACACTTCTTGCAAAAATTTCAGCCAAATCGGATAAGAATTGTGTACTCTAGTGGCTCAAGAAGTCAAGATCCCAGATCGGTTTATATGACAGCTATATGAGGTTCTAGACCGATTTGAACCTTAATTAACTCAGTATGGCAGCTATATCAAAACATCGACCGCTATGGCCCATTTACAATCCCAACCGACCTACACATATAAGAAGTAATTGTGCAAAATTTCAAGCAGCTAGCTTCACTCCTTCGAAAGTTAGCGTGCTTTCGACAGACAGACGGACGGACATGGCCAGATCAACATAAAATGTCTTGACGATCAAGAATATGTATACGAATATTTCGAGACGTTACAAACAGAATGATGAAATTAGTATACTCCCGTCCTATAGTGAAGGGTATAAAACAAGAAAAGCGTGCTAAGTGCGGCCGGGCCGAATCTTGGGAACCCACCACCATTTATTAAGCTTAACATGTATATAAAATAAATTTAGTTGAAGGGCATTTTATCCTACATGCCAAACTTCTGCTAAACCAGAAAAAAATGAAAACTCTAGGAACCGAACAAGGGTGATCGAGAGACTGGTTTACATGCGAACTATATCAGGTTACGGATCGATTTAAACCGTACTTGGCACAGTCGTTGGAAGTCATAATAAAACACTTTGTGCAAAATTTCATCCAAATCGGATGAAATCTGAGGCTTCCAGGGGCTCAGTAAGTCAAATAGGGAGATCGGTTTATATGGGAGCTATCGAAAAATTACAGCTTCCAGGGGCTTCAGAATTCAAATGGGGAGATCGGTTTATATAAGAGCTATATCAGGTTCTTAACCGATTTGTACCGTACTTGGTACAGTTGTCAAGTTATAACAGAACACTATATGCAAAGTTTCAGCCAAATCGGAGAAAAATTGCGTCTTCCAAGGGTTCAAGAAGTCAAATCGGGAGATCGGTTTATATGGAGCTATATCAAGTTCTTGACCGATTTAGACCGTACTTTGAACAATTGTTGGAGGTCATAACAGATCACTATGTGCAAATTGTCAGGCAAATCGGACAACAATTGCGGCTTCCAGGGGCTCAAGATGTCAAATCGGAAAATCGGTTTGTATCGGAGCTACATCCAAATCTGAACCGATATGGCCCATTTGCAATCCCCAACGACCAACATCAATATTAAGTACCTTTGCAAAATTTCAAGCCGCTAGCTTACGAGTTCGACTCAGAATGTCGAGACGATCAAGAATATGTATACTTTATGGGGTCCTAGGTCAATATTTCAAGGTTTTACAAATGGAATGACTAGGTTGGTGTACCCCCATCCTATCGTGGTGGGTATAAAAAACCAAAATAGTCCACCGTTCTTTTATCAGTCCGTTTGTAACACATCGAAATATCGAACTGCGATCTCATCAGGTATATACACGACGAAGTTTTATATTATCTTAGATCAGTCAAGTCAAATGCTATTGGCCTTGATAACATTGACCCAAGATTCATTAGAATATTAGTTCCTTACCTTCTATCTTTTTTTATTCATCTCTTTAATACAATTCTAATCTCCAGTGCATATTCGACTATTTGGAAAATATCAAAGGTAATCCCGATCCCCACATCGAATAGTTATTTCCGTCCGATTTCTACATTATTTTACTTCTCGAAAGTTTCCAAGAAGATTTTGCATAAACAAATGTCCGAATATCTCCATCATGAATCTTTGTTGTTGTTATGTTAGCGTATAAGTTTAAGTTTCGGAATCAATTAGAAGTGGAATTTATGATGGCAATGTTTGTTTTCTCGTCCTATCTCTTTCTTTAATTGGCTATCACAGAATATTTGATCCATTAGCCGAATGTAGAATAGCGTTCCATGCGCCTCGATCTTTCTCGCCCTACTAGATCATTCAAAGGCTTTCGACTCGGTTGATTATCATAACTTATATATGAAGCTCAGAAGATTTTTCAATTTCAGCGATAATTCTATCAAATTGGTTCAATCATATCTTGTAATCGGCAACTGTCAGTGTACGTAGGGGATTCAATATCAGAGCCAATTCTAGTGCCCAGGGAGTTCCACAGGGCTCAATAATTGGTCCGCTTCTTTTTACGCTCTATGCAAACGATCTTTCTACCCAGCTGGTCCATAGCCAAATCCTTATGTATGCTGATGACGTTCAGTTATACCTTAGCGGCTCTGTTAGTAATATTAGTGAATGCGTTGCAAACCTCAACGAGGACCTGTCCTGTGCCTATAAATGGGCTACAGGAAATGGTTTATTTCTAAATCCTCAGAAATCGAAAGTGATTTTTATTCACAAAAATAAAAGATTTAGTTTGTGTTGCCGGCCAGATATATGCAAAGCTATGTGGATTGTGGATAACACACTCTTATACACCAATCGAAATTCGAATTCTGTTTGCAAAGACATTTCTAATTCCTGGTCTGATCTATGGGTGTGAACGTTTTCAAACTGCGATTCACTAAGCCAACGAAAATTAAATGTAGTATTCAACAGCATTATTAGGTATGTCTATGGTAAAGGGTGATTTTTTTGAGGTTAGGATTTTCATGCATCAGTATTTGACAGATCACGTGGGATTTCAGACATGGTGTCAAAGAGAAAGATGCTCAGTATGCTTTGACATTTCATCATGAATAGACTTACTAACGAGCAACGCTTGCAAATCATTGAATTTTATTACCAAAATCAGTGTTCGGTTCGAAATGTGTTCATTCACCGTAACGTTGCGTCCAACAGCATCTTTGAAAAAATACGGTCCAATGATTCCACCAGCGTACAAACCACACCAAACAGTGCATTCTTCGGGATGCATGGGCAGTTCTTGAACGGCTTCTGGTTGCTCTTCACTCCAAATGCGGCAATTTTGCTTATTTACGTAGCCATTCAACCAGAAATGAGCCTCATCGCTGAACAAAATTTGTCAAAATTTGAACAGATTTCGAACCGAACACTGATTTTGGTAATAAAATTCAATGATTTGCAAGCGTTGCTCGTTAGTAAGTCTATTCATGATGAAATGTCAAAGCATACTGAGCATCTTTCTCTTTGACACCATGTCTGAAATCCCACGTGATCTGTCAAATACTAATGCATGAAAATCCTAACCTCAAAAAAATCACCCTTTATAAGAAGAATTCAACATGTTTCTCATTTGGCTATATCCCTTTATGGCTGTAGCTTCGACAATCTACTTAGAACTAGATCTCTACTATTCTTAAATAAAATCATTTGAAAGCAAACACCTAAATACCTCTATGACAAATTAAATTAATTAATTTGCCGATCTAGAAGGGGTAGGAAACTCGTCCCTTTTAGAAGAAGGAGCTTAGTATCTGAATGGCAGTTTTATACGAATACCATACGTCTTTGGAATACTCTTCCTCGCTATATCCAAAACATGAGCAACACGTCAATTTAAAAAAAGACTTTCCATTTTTCTTCGAAATTAGCTGCTTTAAAATGTTATTATACCCTCCATCATAAGATGGGGGGTATACTAATTTCGTCATTCTGTTTGTAACTACTCGAAATATTCGTCTGAGACTCCATAAAGTATATATATTCTTGATCGTCGTGACATTTTATGTCGATCTAGCCATGTCCGTCCGTCCGTCCGTCCGTCCGTCCGTCCGTCCGTCCGTCCGTCCGTCTGTCTGTCGAAAGCACGCTAACTTCCGAAGGAGTTAAGCTAGCCGCTTGAAATTTTGCACAAATACTTCTTATTAGTGTAGGTCGGTTGGTATTGTAAATGGGCACTATCGGTCCATGTTTTGATATAGCTGCCATATAAACCGATCTAGGGTCTTGACTTCTTGAGCCTCTAGCGTGCGCAATTCTTAACCGATCAGAATGAAAATTTGCACGACGTGTTTTGTTATGATATCCAACAACTGTGCCAAGTATGGTTCAAATCGGTTCATAACCTGATATAGCTGCCATATAAACCGATCTTGGGTCTTGACTTCTTGAGCCTCTAGCGTGCGCAATTCTTATCCGATCAGAATGAAATTTTGCACGACGTGTTTTGTTATTATATCCAACAATTGTGCCAAGTATGGTTCCAATCGAACCATAACCTGATATAGCTGCCATATAAACCGATCTTGGGTCTTGAATTCTTGAGCCTCTAGAGTGCGCAATTCTTATCCGATTGAAATGAAATATTGCACGACGTGTTTTGTTATGATACCCAACAACTGTGCCAAGTATGGTTTAAATCGGTCCATAACCTGATATAGCTGCCATATAAACCGATCTTGGGTCTTGACTTCTTGAGCTTCTAGAGGGCACAATTCTTATCCGATTTGAATGAATTTTTGCACGAAGTATTTCGTTATGATATCCAACAACTGTGCCAAGTATGGTTGAAATCGGTCCATAACCTGATATAGCTGTCATATAAACTGATCTGGGGATTTGACTTCTTGAGCTTTTAGAGGGCGCAATTCCTATCCGATTTGGCTGAAATTTTGCATGACGTATTTTATTTTTACTTTCAACAACTGTGTCAAATAAGGTTCAAATCGGTTCATAACCTGATATAGCTGCCATATAAACCGATCTGGGATCTTGACTTCTTGACCCCTAGAGGTCGCAATTATTATCCGATATGCCTGAAATTTTGTACGACGGATCCTCTCATGACCATCAACAAACGTGTTTATTATGGTCTGAATCGGTCTACAGCCCGATACAGATCCCATATAAATCGTTCTCTCTATTTTACTTCGTGAGCCCCAATGGGTGCAATTCTTATACGAATTGGCTGAAATTTTACACAGGTCTCCAACATATAATTTAATTGTGGTCCGAACCGGACCATATCTTGATATCGTTTTAATAGCAGAGCAACTTTTTTCTTATATCCTTTTTTGCCTAAGAAGAGATGCCGGGAAAACAACTCGACAAATGCGATCCATGGTGGAGGGTATATAAGATTCGGCCCGGCCGAACTTAGCACGCTTTTACTTGTTTTTTTTTTGCTTTTAAACAATATTATTTACTAACCTATTCTAAAGTTTATTTTAACTATTTCACAAATTTCTAAAGTTTATTTTAATTATTTTCTATAATGATATTCGACAAGTAAAAGCGTGCTAAGTTCGGCTGGGCCGAATCTTATATACCCTCCACCATGGATCGCATTTGTCGAGTTCTATTCCCGGCATCTCTTCTTAGGCAAAAAAAGGATATAAGAAAAGATTTGCTCTGCTATGAGAGCGATATCAAGATATGGTCCGGTTTGGACCACAATTAAATTATATGTTGGAGACCTGTGTAAAATGTCAGCCAATTCGAATAAGAATTGCGCCCTTTGGGGGCTCAAGAAGTAAAATAGAGTGATCGATTTATATGGGAGCTGTATCGGGCTATAGACCGATTCAGATCATAATAAACACGTATGTTGATGGTCATGAGAGGATCCGTAGTACATAATTTCAGACAAATCGGACAATAATTGCGACCTCTAGAGGCTCAAGAAGTCAAGATCCCATATCGGTTTATATGGCAGCTATATCGGGTTATGAACTGATTTGAACCTTATTTGACTCAGTTGTTGAAAGTAAGAATAAAATACGTCTTGCAAAATTTCAGCGAAATCGGATAGGAATTGCGCCCTCTAGAAGCTCAAGAAGTCAAGTCCCCAGATCTGTTTATATGATAACTATATCGGGTTATGAACCGATTTGAACCATACTTGGCACAATTGTTGGATATCATAACAAAATACTTCGTGAAAAACTTCATTCCAATCGGATAAGAATTGCGCAGTCCAGAGGCTCAAGAAGTCAAGACCCAAGATCGGTTTATATGACAGCTATATCAGGTTATGGACCGATTTGAGCCATACTTGGCACAGTTGTTGGATATCATAACAAAACACGTCGTGCAAAATTTCATTCCAATCGGATAAGAATTGCGCACTCTAGAGGCTCAAGAAGTCAAGACCCGAGATCGGTTTATATGGCAGCTATATCAGGTTATCGAACGATTTGAAACTAACTTGGCACAATTGTTGAAAGTCGTAACAGAACACGTCGTTCAAAATTTCATCCCAATCGGATAAGAATTGCGCACTCTAGAGGCTCAAGAAGTCAAGACCCAAGATCGGTTTATATGGTAGCTATATCAAAACATGGACCGATATGGCCCATTTACAATACCAACCGACCTACACTAAAAAGAAGTATTTGTGCAAAATTTCAAGCGGCTTTACTAGCTTTGCTCCTTCGGAAGTTAGCGTGCTTTCGACAGACAGACGGACGGACATGGCTAGATCGACATAAAATGTCGCGACGATCAAGAATATATATACTTTATGGGGTCTCAGACGAATATTTCGAGTAGTTACAAACAGAATGACGAAATTAGTATACCCCCTATCCTATGGTGGAGGGTATAAAAATAGCATTGACATTAGTAAGAATTTTCTGCAACTTTATTTTTAAGATTAAAAAAAATTAACACAAAAGTCAAGTCTTTATCAAATTTTGAGATATTGAGGCATATTTTGATATATATCAAATTATACCTTATTACAAGGTTTAACTTCGAAATTCGTAGTCCAATCCCAATATTAATCGAAATAACTTCTATACCATGTTCAAGAAGAATAATTAAATTATCTTTGCCATTCAAAAATGGGAATAGAAGGCATGACTTGGATTGACATAACAACTGGCAATTGCGGATGTCGCTGCCGTCGCTGATGTCGCTTCCCCTTATGTTTCGATCGTGGCGGGGGGATTTCAGCCACCTGCAATCCGCCAGACTTTAGCGATGTGGATGATAGTTCCTAAGGCAAATGTTTAGCATCAACTTCTGAGTCGTCTTCTGATTGCCCAAACTCACAGCTTCTATAGACCTTTAGTTTCAACTTGTTGAGTCCGTTGGATACAACTCCTGCAGACTTCTTGAGGTCTGCGAGACAGCCGGAGTTTAGTACGAATTCCTTAAGTCTCCGGTCGCCATCAGCCTCATTCAATCTACCAATCTTCATCGGTGGTTGAAAGATTGGAGTTATATTCCATAAGTCTTCCATGTATGGGTTCAGGATCTAACGGAATCGGAACGGAGTATCCAAGCATGCGTCATTGGACGAGGAGGACTTTCTTCCTTCTTGTATCAGCCCCAAAAGTAGCCTGCATTGTCAAAAACAGGAGGAGATACAAAGGCGCATCGCTATCAATAAACCTGATAGCGATGCGCTGTTGGGTCTTTGAAGTCCATTCTAAGCCTACTCCCGCGCTCTAGATCTACCGCTCCACTGGGAACAGGCGCAGATTATCAACCGCCTAATGGATTTTTTCCCAAATATAATGACCTATTACGAGTTACAGAAAAATTCTTGCGGAGCGAAATAACAAAACGCACGCTCTACTCACGGTTCAAACAAGATTTAACATAGAATAGGTTAGGTTAGGTTAAAAAGAGGGTGTAGATACTAATCCGCCCCATGCCACTATGAACATACACCTAAGCCAGTAATCGGCTTGTTGTGCGCTCTTAAATCTAAAAAGTAACCTCGAAAAAGAAAATTTTCAGTTAGGAATTCCGTGCTATTTACAAAATTCTTAATTATTTTTCATACCACTCCCCTGAGTTGGTTTATGTCTTGTATTATGTCCCCACCTAAGTACCAGTGTCTGTTAGCAGCGTAAGTCGGACAATGGCATAGGAAATGCTCCAACGTCTCATAATCTTCCCCACATGCCCTACACATGGTATTATTGCCGCACCGATTTTGCATAAGTGAGCTCGTAGTCCTATGTGTCCTGTTATGACACCAAAAGCTATACTGACCTCCTTCTTACTTCCTTTCAGTAATAGCCTCGTGCTCTCATGATCTGGATCACCCCATAGGATTTTCGCCGTCATACCGACTGTTTCGTTCTACCGACTGTATCACAGACTTATTTGAGCGTTTGTCGCCCACGCCCTTGAATCGGACGGCGTCGAACCGAAAGGCTTCGGGTTAACCAAGTTCTCTGGCCTTCCCTGTCAAATCGGATTGTGCCATCTCCTTCTTACGCTGCAAGACAGTTCGTGACCTTACGGTCCCTGGTTGTTATTGCTCTTAAGGCCATTTTACTGTCCGTAAAGATGTTCACTCTCGACGTCCTCGCGTTAGTACCATAGAATAAGATTTATAAAATGTAGATCGAATCCTTGTTTACATATATAGATTGCGAATTTAGCTAGACTGGAGTTGAATCATTTACTAGTTGCACTTAATAGACTAGCGTTAGAACATTTCTAGTTTGAAAGAAAACTCGACTATTATATGGTTAACAATTTATATAAAAGCTTGCAACATTCAGGTTGGCCAAAGCAACTTGCGGCAAATAAAACTGTTTATGTATTGAACGACCATGTATAAATTTCAATATTTCTGTTACATAGAGCTGTTGAGTTTAAGCTTCTTGTATCCACCCCCTTGTAAAGACAAATAACGACCGTATCAATCATTTATTTTTATTCTTAACATCGATGTCAATACCATCCATTTTTAATAGCGTTCAGAAATTTTAACTGGAAAGAGAAACGCCTATAAATTGTTCATGAGGGCAACTAGCTCGGACGATTTTCGAATCTCTTAACAGTTCATTACGAGCCTTGAGTCAGAAAAGTAATACAGACATTGACCATTGAAAGTGAGTTTTGGAGAAAAATGGTGAGCCATTACAATCGCAAAAAGAAGAAGGATGCAGTATTCTTGAATGTTAAACCGATAATGAGCAGTACTATTGCTGTTCGGAAGTATTCCAACGGTATTATGGACCAAATGCACAATGGATTTGGAAAACAGGTTTACCAAATGAGTAACAATCGTCCATCCATTGCGACCATTAGTTCGACAAATCAGCACTTCATACCAGTAAGTTCTCACAAGGCTATAGAGAGACGGAGAACTGAAACTAACGGATGACGTTAATTAAATTCTTGCAGAATATCTTTTATCAAAATGTTGCTCCATTAAAGTGGTTCATGCTTATGATTGGCGTACTACCAATGATGCGTACGGGCCCGGGAACCACAAGGTTTACAATGCGCTCGCTTCCGTTTGGCTATTGTTTGGTGGTATTCATATGTTTATCGGTGAGTGTACATTAACAATGCAACTAATCTTGAATAAAATTGAAATTTTCCATTAAAGTAAAACGGGGTTCAATTTTGGAATTTGCCCCTTCTGATACTAAAGGGTGATTTTTTTGAGGTTAGGATTTTCATGCATTAGTATTTGACAGATCACGTGGGATTTCAGACATGGTGTCAAAGAGAAAGATGCTCAGTATGCTTTGACATTTCATCATGAATAGACTTACTAACGAGCAACGCTTGCAAATCATTGAATTTTATTACCAAATCAGTGTTCGGTTCGAAATGTGTTCAAATTTTGACAAATTTTGTTCAGCGATGAGGCTCATTTCTGGTTGAATGGCTACGTAAATAAGCAAAATTGCCGCATTTGGAGTGAACAGCAACCAGAAGCCGTTCAAGAACTGCCCATGCATCCCGAAAAATGCACTGTTTGGTGTGGTTTGTACGCTGGTGGAATCATTGGACCGTATTTTTTCAAAGATGCTGTTGGACGCAACGTTACGGTGAATGACCACATTTCGAACCGAACACTGATTTTGGTAATAAAATTCAATGATTTGCAAGCGTTGCTCGTTAGTAAGTCTATTCATGATGAAATGTCAAAGCATACTGAGCATCTTTCTCTTTGACACCATGTCTGAAATCCCACGTGATCTGTCAAATACTAATGCATGAAAATCCTAACCTCAAAAAAATCACCCTTTACATTGCTTATTAACCCTGTCTGACAGTACAACACAGTCTCCCTTCAGACTCACATTGATGTTGCCAGATTGTTTTTGAGGCAGACCCCAAAAGTTCGGAACAAATTTTCCCACAAAATCACCGATTAAGTTGTTTTTCCCCTAAGAAAATCCCCTAAAGAAAACAAGTAAAAAGGCATTAAGTTCGGCCGGGCCGAACTTTGGATACCCACCACTTCGGGTATATATGAAAACTCCCTTTCGCCACAATCCGGTGAAAATTAGATAAGTTATGCACACAAATTCGACACGGATATTGAGTGGACTAATAAATATAAGTCACTGTTGAATTTTGTATTTCAAATTTGAATAAAATCGCGTAATAAATAAAGCTTTTATGAGCTTCAGACCCTTAATCGGCACATCGGTCTATAAGACAGCTATATCTAAATATAGTCCGATCTTTACCATATTTGGGTCGGATAGTGGGTGGCCTAAAACTACTTACTTTTTCAAATTTCAGCGAAATTGGTTAAAAAATAAAGCTTTTTTTCGCTTCAGACCCTTTATCGGGAGATCAGTCGGTATGGCAGCTATATCCAAATATGGTCAGATCCGAACCATATTTGGGACGGATGTCGGGAGAACTAAGACTACCCACTGTTTCTCCACTTCACTTCACTTCAAGTTTCGGCGAAATCGGGTAATAAATAGAGCTTTTAGGGACTTCAGACTCTTTACCGGCAGATCGGTGTATATGGCAGCTATATCTAAATATAGTCCAACCTGAACCACATTTGGGTCCTATATTAGGACGCATAAAACTATTCAATGTTTCAAATATCAGCGAAATCGTTAAAAAAATAAAGCTTTTATGGGCTTTAGACCCTTTATCTGGAGATTGGTCTATATGGCAGCTATACCTGAATATAGTCTGATTTTATCCAGATATCAGGAGACTTACGATAACCCTCTGTGTAAAATTTCAGCGAAATCGGGTAAGAAATAAAGCTTTTATGGGCTTCAGACCCTTTATCGATAGATCGTTAAATATGACAGCTATATATAAATATAGTCCGATATGGCTCATATTTGGGTTAGATGTCGGGAGGCCTAAAACTACTCACTGTTTTCAGCGAAATCGGATGAAAAATAAAGCATTTATGGGCATTAGACCCTTTATTGGAAATCGGCCTATTTAGCAGCTATAGCATTGGCTCAAGAACTTAACCAGCGTGCATTAAAAATACATATCAGTGCCAAATTTCAGCTCAATATCTCAATTTTTGAAGGATATAGATTGTGATGACAACAGACGGACGGACAGACACACGGACATCGTCTTAGAATTTTACAACGATCCAAAATATATATACTTTGTAGGGTCGGAAATTGATATATCGATGTGTTGCAAACGGAATGACTAAATGAATATACCCCCTTTCCTACGGTGGTGGGTATAAAAACAGTTTTTTCATAAGTTTTATGCCTACAATCAAAACATTGGTGCATTTAAATTTTTTTTCATTGTAAGCAATAAAAAACTCTAGTGCAAAATTTCAGTCGATAAGACGCCTTACAAGGATCAAGATGACAAATCGGGAGATAGTTTTAATTTGTTTAATCGGACATAAAAAGTTATGGTACTATTTTGGAAGCCGCGACCTTGGCGGACCTTAAATTGTTGCAAAAATTTCCGGCTTAAGTACGATGGACTTAAGTACATGCCTATGTCTGTGTTCATGTACAGCCTATGTCTATATTCATGTACAATTTCTCATCTCAAAAGGTACGTTTCTACAGTAAACACCAGTGTAGGTGAATATGCTTTTTATTAAATCACACCTAATCCAAGAGATTTCGGGATTGGACAACTCTTGTGTTGCAGTCTGCCAACTGACAGTTCTATCGTTAAGCTTGATATTTTTGAGGTTATACGTGCTCAAAATGTTAAAAAATTCATCTCGCTCAAAAAATGGAATTGAATCGTGAACATTTTCGTGCGATTATTTTTTATAACTTTCGACGTGGATTAACTCAAAAACAGTGCAATGACGAACTTAATTCAATTTTTAGCTATGAAGCTTCATCAAGGATCAGTGCTTATCGATGGTATGGTGAATTCCACCGAGGTCGTAGTTCACTCCAAGCCGAAATGCGTGAAGGTCGTCCAAAATCAGTTGTTGTTCCAAAAACCATTGATACTGTGCGCCAACTGATATTGCAAGATCGTCATGTGATCTATCGTGAGAATGCGACAAGGCATTAATGGGACCAGCATACATTCAATATTGCATGGACATTTGACCGTCAAAAAAAAAATTGATCGCGTTGGATCTCACACAATTTGTCAATCGCTCCAGAAAGCTCGTATCGATGCCCTAAAAATACGGAACAACTGCATTTGTGAGCACTCAAAACATCGATTTGATTAGTCATCCGCCGTATAGTCCTGACTTGGCACCGAGTGACTTTTTTTTATCCCAGTACGTACAAAGTAAAATGAGAGGTCAACGTTTTTCGACAACTGAAGAAGCGATGGATCGTTCAGAATGCATGTTCTAGAGATACCAGAATCAGAGTGGCAAAGTACTTCGACAATCGGTTAAAAAAAAGTATATTGATTTTAATGGGGAATGTTTTTCAAAACATTGAAGCGATTTTCGGTTATTAATATTTGTTTTTGCGTTCTCTAATCACAAAATATAAAATTTTCGTATACTCAAGAAAATTAGTTATGAAGCTTTGCTAGTGAAATGTCCCTTAGAAAATCACAATTTTTTACTTTTTTCCCCATCAAAATCCCCGTTTCTCAAATGAGAAAAATGTTTCCCCAATCACGAAAGAAATCTGACAACATTGGCAGGAAGATGCCTTCTAGTGTCTACCAGAGACCAGCATCAAGCCACCTTAAAAATAAGTGCACATTTCGAACCGAACACTGATTTTGGTAATAAAATTCAATGATTTGCAAGCGTTGCTCGTTAGTAAGTCTATTCAAGATGAAATGTCAAAGCATACTGAGCATCTTTCTCTTTGACACCATGTCTGAAATCCCACGTGATCTGTCAAATACTAATGCATGAAAATCCTAACCTCAAAAAAATCACCCTTTATATAGATAGCTGAGTCCTGCCCGCTCTGCTGCGTCCGATAATGCTATATTGGAGAAAAGTACTCTTAATTTGAAAATTTCTGCCAAATTTCAGTTGAAAATGTATTCCAATTTTCCTGTGGATTTTCTATTCTCAAATACCTTTTTATTCAAACCCCAATAATTAAAAGTCCTGTTTAAGGGTGTGGTGGATCCTCAGAGACTTGGTCTCAAAAGTGGAAGTCAATTTCGTGCTCTGCTCCCAAAGCCGTCGCCCTCCTATGCACCCCACCTCAGATTCTGATACCAAATTTTTGATTTAAGGTTAATGTAAGTGTGCCAAAAAAAATTTCGCTTAAATCGCCTTACCCATCTCCGAGATCTGGTGTTTTTGAAAATTATTGTTGAGGTCCGTCTTAGAGTGGGGAAAGTTAAGAAATAACACCGCAAACAGCCGCAACGAAGTCATAAAATTAGCGCCATTTACTGGCTATTTTCAATTGGATCAATTAAATCCATTTGAAAACAACCAGTAGATGGCGCTATGCTAAATGTTAGGTTAGGTTGAAAAGAGGGTGCAGATATTAATCCGCCCCATGCCACTATGGACATACACCTAAGCCAGTAATCGGCTTGTTGTGCGCTCTAAAAACTATAAAGTAACCTCTAAAAAGAAAACCTCAAGTAAGGAATTCCGCGCTACTTAAAATCCTTAATTGTTTTCAATGCCACTCCCCTAAGTTGGTTCATGTATGATATTGTGTCTCCACGTAAGTACCGGTATATGTTGTACGCGAAAGCCGGGCAATGACAAAGGAAATGCTCCAATATCTCTTCGTCTTCCTCGTGAACTGGCAGTCTTCTCTGGGTTAACATTGAGACCTCTGGGTCTAGCCCAGTCATATGCCATATGCAAGACCCTTTCGGCCCTTCTGCATAGCTCGTTCGGATCGTTCGTTACCCCTTAGAAGCTTTATAACATCGTCTGCATAGCAGATGGGTTCAAATCCCTCCTCAGTCAGCATCCGTAATAGGTCATTTATGGTGGTCACCCATAGGAGTGGCAATAAAATGCCCCCCTGTGCCACTTTCTCCCTTATATTTATGCCGTTGGACACACAATTTATCCACCTGTTCCTTAGCATATGGGTTATCCAGTCTCTAAGTACCGGGTCCATCCGGTACGGGTCTAAGGATTGGATCAGTGTGTCGCTCCGCACATTGTTAAAAGCCCCCTCGATATTAATGCATACCGCCAGTGTGTACGTTTTGGCATCGAAGGATTCTTCTATTTTATGCACAACCTCGTGCAGGGCAGTCTCCATCGACCTTCCATGTTTGTATTTGAGCATTTCGCTGGATGTCATCTCTATCATGGTGTCCACAATACGTTCCATGGTTTTGAATAGAAAGGACGTAAGGCTTATGGGTCTGTAGGGCTTTGGTGTCGCATAACTTGCCTTGCCGGGCTTAAACACAACCATTGCCTCCTGCCAGGCTTTTGGAGTATATGAAAGTCCTAAACACACTGTGAAAATTTTGGCCAGACGTGGCGCCAGGTAGTCTGCCTCTTTCTGTAGTAACGCCGGAAACATTCCATCAGGTCCGGATGACTTAAATGGTTCGAAGCTCCTCAAGGATTCCTTCACCATAAATTCCGTTATTATAAACCTACGATCAACGTCATTATTCCAAGATTCCGGTGTCTCCGTGAGTCTCGTCGTATCCTGTGGAAAATGGGGTTTCACCAAAAGCCTCAACATGTCCTCCGTTGTCTCTGCTCTCACTCCCATATCGTCTACTACAGTTTCAGTTTGGAGAGAAACTTTTTTATCTTTTCGGCGTCATTAACGCTATCGGTCTGTTCGCAGAAAAGCTTCCAGGAGGCTCGTTTTGCCGCTCTGGTAATCTTATCGTATTCCTTGAGCTGTGTGTAATACACATCTCAATAAACTTTCGCCTTTTTACGACGTGCTCTGTTAAAAAGTGTGCGGACCTCTTTCCCAATATTGTGAATCTCCCCGGTCACCCAGGGTTTTTCTTGGGCTGATTTCCTTTCCCGAAGAGGACAACCATCTTCGATGGATCCCACCAGTTCAGTCGTAATCCATTTCCGTCAATCTCTTCTATGCTTGGACAATCTAAATTATCTTGCCCAAGTCTTCTTCTGAGAAGTCTTCCTAATTTTGTCCAGTTGGTTTTCAACTCATTCCGGAAGCTTATCGGATTCGGCGCGGGCCGTGCTATTCTAAACCTAATGTAGCGACGGTCAGAGAAAGAGTGTTCCAATCCTGAACCTCATGGATCAGATTTTCGGAACATATCGTCACGTCTAATACCTCCTCCCTAATCCTATAAACAAATTAGCATTGTTACCAATATTTAGTGTAATTAGGTCAAGAACTCTGCCAGGGCTTGGCCCCGATTATTAGTGTTGGTACTACCCCACGAAATGTGGTAAGAGTTCGCATCACACCCTATTATTGTAGTACCTCGTTTCCTATTTGTATTGCTTTCCTCATCAGCCGTTGCAGCTCCGACGTGGGTGGCGGTGTCGGAAAGTCGAAAGTCAGATAAAGCGACGCCAGGTATGCTCCACCGTCTCCCTGCCTCACCACTGTTGCATCCGACGTTGACAACTTTGGATGCAACAGTACCAGTGTTAGCAAAGAATAATTGGTAGTTGATATGGTTCAGTTCAGAGACTTTGTTCCGGGTCGTCCATGGCTCCTGAATTAAGGCAATATGAATATTGCCCTTGCCGATTTTCTCCATCAGAGCGTGTGTAGCAGTCTCGCTCTGGTGGAGGTTTATCTATATAACCTCAATCATTGGTCCTTCAGTAAATGGGCATCTTGGGAGTAGGTGATAATCTCATCGTCTACTCCCTGTTCTTTAGACTGCATTGACTTTCCTGTCACTGCACTGCCTGATGTCATCGTTTTAGGTTCATTGCCTAGTCTAGTCTTCAAACTTTTTATAAAGTCGGTAATGGTTCCATCGTTGGGTCCCTTTTCGTTGGGCTATATTGAGTTTCCATTCCCTGTACTGCCAGATGTTTCAATACTAGAATCTTTGCCTATTTTAGTCTTCCAAATCTAAAGGAAATGGGCTTCTTGGGAGTTGCTAATGGTACCATCATCGGCTCCCTGTTCGTTGGGTTGCATTGACACTCCTGTCGCTGCGCTGCCTAATGTTTCAATATTAGGATTTTTACCTATCCCAGTATTACGAATCTTGGAGTCGGTGATGGGTCCGTCGTCGGGTCAAAGAGAGTTCCTTCCTCCTTCTCCTCCCTGTGGAAGACCTCCCACTTCTCTGCGACCAAACCTTCGTCTTGCTTGCCCAAGAATCGCAACATGCGTTCCGTCGCAAATTTACTACTCCCCCTTGATGAAGACCGTAGCCTTCGTGAGCTTTCGGATCGCTTTCTCGGTCTGTTTGTGAGCTTAGCATAGCCATCGCTCACTTCTGCTGTCATCCCGATGCCTTCATCTCTCGATTCAGCTGCGATGACTATTTCATTGACACAGCCGCTGTCTGAATCCGAGTCAGAAACACCACCTTTACTTAAAGGCTGGCGACGAACTGTGCATCCCTCTGGTTTATACGTATTTTTCTCATTTATTAGTCTGACGACTAGTTGTGCGCTTGAAACATTACTCTCGACTACAGGTGTCAAGGAACCCACACCTATAGGAGAGGAGGACAACATGCTGCGGTCTGACGCCACCACCGCTGATGTTAAGTCTTTGGAGTCAATTTCTAGCCTACTCCAAAAAGCTTTAAAATTTTTTTCGTAATAGGTAGTACCTATTCCGAGATACGAATATAAATATATTTTTTCTTTGAGGAGCGAAATAAAAACACGTCCGCTTCACTCAACGGCTACAGTACGGCTTAAATGTTACTACTCGCTTGGAGTGGTTTAATGCCTATGACACTGATCATCATATGGTAGTTGTCTAGTAGTTGGTAAAGAACTAATTTGCTAGTGTATATATTTGTTGCGGTGGCGAAAGTTCTTAATATTACAATGTAAAACTTTTGAACAAAAAAGTGTTGCACAGCACATGTTGTTTTGTATTGTTTATCGATGAGCTGAAAATGGTTTCAATCTAAACGTTAAGGTTTGTAAGGTTTGGAGGCGATTTTTGGAGGTAAAGCGCCACCTACATCCTTGGACACAAAGTTTAATGCCAGCACATGTCGTTTGGTATTGTCTATCGATGAGCTGAAAATCGTTTCAATCTAAACGGTATAGTTTTTAAGGTTTGGACGCGATTTTTGGAGGTAAAGCGCCACCTAGATCCTTGGCACAAAGTTTAATGCCATATTCGTAATCAACTCCCAAATACCTTTCATTTGAGTGCTATATAGCTATGGGGGAGGGGGGGGGGGGGGGGGGGCTTTTGGGGCCGAGGCGACCCGAAAATACTTAGACATAATTTTTTTTGTCATATTCGTAATGTTCTCCCGAATACCTTTCATTTGAGTCCCATATTGATATGTACGTCCAATAAGTTTGTTAGGGGAACTTTTGGGGTTGGAGTGGCCATTGGATTCCTCGGACACAACTTTTAATACCATATTCGTATTCTATTCTCCAATACCTCTCATTTGATCCCCATATTGTCCCGATAGCTCAACCTTGATTTTGGCCCCCTTTTAATATCAACAAATTATATAGCCTATTCCTCCTTCTTGACCATATTCGTAATCTACCTTCCAATACCTTTCATTCGAGTCCCATATTGTCATTATCGTCCAATATGCCTATTTGAAGGGGTTTTGGGTCGGGGTAGCCCCCTAAGTACTTGGACCCGATGGATTTCGATATCAAATTAATATTCTACTCCCGAGTACCTTTCATTTTGATCCCATATTGCCCCGATCGGTCCACTTTGATTTTGGGTGGTACTTTTGGGGTAAGGGGGAGGGTCCGCCTCTCTTGCGATGTCAAAAAATTATATAGCCTATTGTTCCTTCCGGTCCACACTCCACAACCTGTGAAAATTTCAAAGAAATCGGTTTAGCCGTTTTTGAGTCTATACGGAACAAACAAATCTACAAACCCACAAACAAACAAACAAACTCATATTCATCTTATATATAACAAGTAAAAAGGCGTTAAGTTCGGCCGGGCCGAACTTTGGATACCCACCACCTCGGATATATATGTAAACCACCTTTCGTCAAAATCCGGTGCAAAACTCATACCTTATGCCCTAAAGCAGCTATATCAATATATGTTCCGATTTGGACCAAATACTAATAAGTAAAAGTCATTGTTCAATTGTATATAACAAAATATTGGTCTTTTTAGTAGCAATATCTAAAAATAAACCGATCTGAACTATATACGACACGGATGCCGAAAAGCATAACATAAGTCAGTGTGTCAAATCTCAGTGCAATCGGATCAAAAAAGCGCCTTTTATTGGGCCAAGACTTTAAATCGAGAGATCAATCTATATGGCAGCTATATGCAAATCTTAATCGATCTAGACCAAATTGCAATAATATATGGAGGGGCTTAACTTTACTCTTTGTCCCAAATTTCGGCAACATCGGACAATAAATGCGCTTTCATGGCCCCAAAACCTAAAACCGGGAGATCGGTCTATATGGCAGCTATATCCAAATCTGAACCGATCTGAGCCATATTGACGGAGGATGTCGAAGGGCCTAAGATAACTCACTTTTCCAAATTTCAGCAAAATCGGATAATAAATGTGGCTTTTATGGGCCTAAGACCCTAAATTGGAGGATCGGTCTATATGGCAGCTATATCCAAATGTGCACCGATCTGAGCCAAATGGACGGAGGATGTCGAAGGGCCTAACACAACTCACTGTCCCAAATTTCCGCAAAATTGGATAATAAATGTGGCTTTTATGGGCCTTAGACCCTAAATCGGAGGATCGGTCTATATGGCAGATATATCCAAATCTGAACCGATCTGAGCTATATTGACGGAGGATGTCGAGGGGCCTAAGGCAATGTACTGTCCCAAATTCCAGCAAAATCGGATAATAAATGTAGCTTTTATGGGCCTATGACCCTAAATCGGAGGATCGGTCTATATGGCAGCTATATCCAAATCTGAACCGATCTGAGCCATATTGACAGAGGATTTCGAAGGACCTAAGATAACTCACTTTTCCAAATTTCAGCAAAATCGGATAATAAATGTGGCTTTTATGGGCCTAAGACCCTAAATCGGAGGATCGGTCTATATAGCGGCCATATCCAAATCTGAACCGATCTGAGCCATATTGACGGAGGATGTTGAGGGGCCTATGGCAACGTACTGTCCCAAATTTCAGCAAAATCGGATAGTAAATGTGGCTTTTATGGGCCTAAGACCCTAAATTGGCGGATCGGTCTATATGGGGGCTATATGAAGATATAGTCCGATATAGCCCATCTTCCAACTTAACCTGCTTATGAACAAAAAAAGAATCTGTGCAAAGTTTCAGCTCAATATCTCTATTTTTGAAGACTGTAGCGTGATTTCAACAGACAGACGGACAGACGGACGGACATGTCTAGATCGTCTTAGATTTTTACGCTGATCAAGAATATATATACTTTATAGGGTCGGAAATGGATATTTCGATGTGTTGCAAACGGAATGAAAAAATGAATATACCCCCATCCGTCGGTGGTGGGTATAAAAATCAATTTGTGTTTGTTTGTGTGTTTCTTATAGACTCAGAAACGGCTAAACCGATTTTCTTGAAATTTTCACAGATGGTGCATAATGACCCGGTGGGGGAAATAGGGTACTACATTTTTTGATATTTGAAGGACGGGCGGACCTTCCCCCTTACCCTAATTATCAGAAACGCCAGATCTCGGAGATGGGTGGTGCGATTTAAATTTTGTGTGCTCTCATATAGTACCCTAAAAATAAAAATTTGGTATCCAAATTTCGGATGGTGTACCTAGGAGGGGGCTGCCCCACCCTTAAACCTACCAAATATATAATTAGACCAATCACGAGAATATGGAACTCAAATGAAAGGTATTTAGGATAATAAAACGTATCTGATATCCAATTGTCAGACCAAGTGTTAGGGGGACCAACCTAAAACACTCCTAAATCGGACATATTTACCGACCATAGCAATATGTGACTCAAATGAAAGGTATTTGCGAGTAAAATACGAATCTGATATCCAAATATGGGACCAGGTTTCTGGGGGCCCACCCCTTTCCCAAAACACCCCCCAAACAGGACTTATTTACTGACTGATGGGAATATGGGGCTTAAATAAAAGGTATTTGAATGCAGAATACGAATCTGATATCCAAATATGGGACCACGTGTTTGGGGGGCCGCCTCTCACCAAAAACAACTCCCAAAGGGGACAAATTTACGACCATAGCAATATGGGGCTCATATGAAAGGTCTTTGGGAGTAAAACACGAATTTGATATCAATATTCGGGAAAAGTGTCTATGGGGCCACCTCACCCCCACAACACCACCCAAAAAGGAATTATTTTCTTACAATTGCAATATAAGGCTCAAATAAGAGGGTTTTTAAAGTGGAACACGAATCCGATATATATTTTCAAGGCCAGCTCACTGAGTGGCCGCGCATTCCCCAAAACACCCCCCAAGCCGGTCATGTTTGCCGACTATGGAAATATGGGGCTCAAATGAAAGGTATGTGGGTGTAGACCACGAATCTGTTATCTACATTAGGAGCCAACTGTCTAGCGGACGTCCCACCACCATAACAACCCCCAAATAGGACGTATTTGCTAACCAAGACAATTTGGGTCCTAAAGAGAGTGGAACTTAATATTCATGGTTTTTAGGGTCAATACCCCAAACCGGACATATTTGCTGACTTTTGCAATAGGGAGTTTAAATGAGATTAGAAAACGAATTTGATATCCAATTTTGAGGGCAATGGCAATATGGGGTTCAAATAAAAGATACATGAAAATAGAGCAAGTAGCTGACATATTTTCCGGGCTTAGAATTTGGGGGACAACCCCACGCCCCAAAACACCCCTAAATCGGACATATTTACCGACCATGGCAATGTGGGGCTTAAATGAAAGGTATTGGGGGTTAGAGCAAAAAATTGATACCCATTTTCGGGACCAATTTTCTGGGGGTCTACCCCTTTCCCAAAATGCCCCGCAAACAGCAATTTTTTAGTGACCATTGCAACATGGGGCTCAAATAAAGGTTTTTGGGAGTAGAATACGAACTTGATTTTAAAATGTAGGACCATGTATTTAGGGCATCATCCCCTTCCCTTTCCCCATAGGGAAAAAATTTTTCGACCATGTTAATATGTGGCTCAAATGAAAGGTATTTGATGGGGTATGTGGTTTAAATAAATTGTATTTGAGAGAAAACCACGATGCTGATATTTTTTCAGGGCCAAGAATCTGGGGGACCACTTCTCCCCCGAAAATACCACAAAATCAGACATCATGAGAATATCGGGCTGAAATGAAGTATTTTAAGAATGGAGTACACCTTACATCCAAACTTAAATTCGTATACCAATAAAGATCATATGGGATTCAGATAAAGGCACTTATATTGTTAATCAGTTAGTCAAGCGATATACTATTTTCGTAGCATCGTATTTCACTACAAGATATTTAATTGTCGAAAATAAATATTCCAAGGAAACTTTTGTTCCATATAAAGTAAAAGAAGGCGCAGGCCCGGGTCAGCTAGTTTATATATATATATATATATATATATATATATATATATATATATATGAACCGATCAGAACAATATGCGCATCAAATGAAAGGTTTTGGAAAGTAGAATACGAATATGGCCTTAAAATTTCAGACTTAGTACCCAGCGGGCCGCCCCAACCCCAAAACTCCCCCAAACGGACATATTAGACGTTTATGTCAATATGGGACTCCAATGAAAGGCATTCAGGAGTACATTACGAATATCGCAAATAAATTAAGTCCATGCAATGGGTGCTTTCCCCACCCCCAAAAACATCCCAAACGACCATATTAGTCGACCATGGCTATATGTAACACAAATGAAAGCAATTTGGAAGTAGATTAGGGAAATAACATTAAAATTTGTGGTAAGCTATCTAGGTGGCGCTTAACTTCCTTAAATCACCTCAAATAGGTTATTTGGCCCATCATGACAATTTGGGACTCAAATGAAAGGCATTTGAAAGTAGGAAAAGAATACAGTTTTGGGACAAAGTGTTTGTGGGTAAACTCTAATTGCAAATTTTGCCTATGAACATTCCACTAAGGAACAGGGGCAAACTTATCACATATCAATGAGTGCAGTCCAATTCAAGTTTTAAGCTCAATGATAAGGGGCCTCCTTTTTATAGCCGAGTCCGAACGGCGTGCCGCAGAGCGACACCTTTTTGGAGAGAAGTTCTACATGGCATAGTACCTCACAAATGTTGCCAGCATTAGGAGGGGAAAACCACCGCTGAAACTTTTTCTGATGGTCTCGCCAGGATTCGAACCCAGGCGTTCAGCGTCATAGGCGGATATGCTAACCTCTGCGCTACGATGGTCTCCAACCCTAATGCCCTCTCTTAACTGAACTTATTTTCCGAACATATCAATATGGGGTCTATTTTTAGGGCAAAGTTGCGGAGTGCCAGCCCCAACCCCAAAAACCCCTCCAACCCGTACATATTAATCGACCATGACAATTTTGGGCTTAAATAAGTTATTTAGGAGTAGAGCACAAATGTCTGAGATACCATCCCTACGTCAAAAAGAAACTCCCGCAAATGGATATATAGACCAATCACGATAATATAGAGCTTAAATGAAACAGGATTTATGTACCGACTATGACTATATGGGGCTCATTTAAAAAGTTTTTGAGAGAATAGCACGAAGCTTATATTGGATTTCCCAAAAATGCATTTTTTATAAAACTTAGAATGAACTTTAATCAAATATACTTTTTTTACACTTTTTTTCTAAAGCAAGCTAAAAGTAACAGCTGATAACTGACAGAAGAAAGAATGCAATTACAGAGTCACAAGCTGTGAAAAAATTTGTCAACGCCGACTATATGAAAAATCCGCAATTACTTTTTGGGCAACCTATTGGGTTGGTTTACATTAAGACCCAAGTATCTGGGAGGACAGCTCACTCTCAAAATACACCCCAAACCCGACATATTCAGCCACTACAAAATAGGAGTCCAAAGAAAAGTATATTGAAGTAGAACAGACCTTCAATGACACGAATTTGATATTCACATTCGATATCCACATTCTTAAAACTCTACCAAAACAGGACTTATATGTCGACCATAAAATGAAGCATTTTGAAAAAAAAACTATACACAAAGGAACTGGGGGAATAACTTATGATCGTTCCATGGAAAGAAGTGTAATTGATAAGAAAGTTGTATTTCATATGGTGTAAAAGAAGGCGCAGCGGAGCGGGCCGGATTCAGCTAGTATTCAATAAAAATTATTAAACTAAATAATTTTTTAGTTGAAAACGATTTTTTTCAATAAAATTTTTAATTGAAAATTATTTTGCGATTTTTTCTGTGCAGTACACCTTGAGCATTTCAAATTTTGAGTGCTTCCAATTAAGCATTTATGGGTCGGCGACCGACCTATTCTTTTTTGAGTAGGTAGAGTTCATCAAATCCTACCAAAAATCTTGAATATGTCTAAAGGTTTATGAGATATTGGAGTTACAACAATTTTTTTAAAACTTCAGATAAGATATCGTCCTTATTTTTTAAATTGAAAGACTATTTGTTACCACCATTGGGAGGTAACAAATTTCTCCGAATAAAGATATAAATTGTCGTTTTCGAAATTTGGTCAAAAAAACAAAATTACGAATTGTAGTGAAAATTTTATGGCAAATTTTTGCCATAATTAAGCACCTACAAGGCGTAGTACCCTTTTGAAACATTCATTTAATAGGCTGAAACTTATCATTTGCCGTTTTAATCATTCGATTATCTTATTCGGTTGTAAAAATATGATATGTGCAACGAAACAAATAAAACTGCGCCACTGTACTCCGGGTCGTTATTGTTTACCGATCGTCATAATACGATTCTGCTTCTTGGTATCAAAAGGAAAACAAAAATGAAGGTATGTTCCTTTTTTCCAAAAAAAAAATTTCCTTATATCATGGGACGGTCTAATGCCCATATTTAGCATCATGTCTTTGTAAATCCTAAACTTTGCCAATTTTCGGCGAAAAATCAAAAAGGTGTTAAAACCAAAAAAAGCCTGCTGACTAATTGAGTGCAAAAGAAATCCCACCTGCTTGAAAACATTTCCCTATTAAGGAAGCTGTCGAATTTTTTGTCAACATTTGGGGAATTTGAATGGTCAAATTTTACCACAGTTTTTCCCACATACCGCTTAACATTTTCCCAGGCAAAGTTTTCACATATGAATGAGTGCTGTCCGAATCAATTTTAAGCTCAATGATACGGTATCTCCTTTTTAAAGCCAAATCTGAATGGCGTGCGGCATCTCTTTGGGAAAAGTTTTTCCATGTCAGGGGATAACCACAGCTGAAAATTTTTCTGGCTGAAAAATTTTCTTGGCATTTTTTTGGGCAAATGCATGCTGCATCGAAAGTCAAATTGATATTTGATATTTCAATCTGGATTTTGTGCAGGCTTTCTGATAAGTCAAACAAGCCCACAGATAGGCGGCCAAAGGAAAACATTCGAGGACGATGCTCCACTATTGTGCGTCTATTCGAACTATGGTTGTGAATTTCTTGGTTTTTTGCCGGTACATACGGCTCATCAGTGTATCGTCTGTTGGTAACCTATCGGCTCCTCCTGCCCTGTTATTATTTTGCCGGGTTACCGCTTACTATTGGATGCCACCGTGGCACAGAGGTTAGCATGTTCGCCTATGAAGCCGAACGCCCAGTGTGCATTAACGGTGTATCCTGCCAAGTTAAAACTTCTCTACCAAGTGGTGAAGCTATGCGGCATGCCGTTCGGACTCGGCATAAAAAATTGTGCTTAAGCTTAAATCGTACTGCACTCATTGATATTTCTTCCTTCTCCTTAATGGTTGGGAACTTTAGTATTAGTACCACTTTTCAGCGGCAATCCATTGTTTATCCAGGGTTGCAAAAATTGAAGTCATTGCTTCTTTACTCTTTTAATACCCACGACATAAGAATGGGGGTATATTCATTTTGTCATTCTGTTTGCGACACATCAAAATAATCATCTCCGACCCTATAAAGTATATATATATTCGTGATCGTCGCAAAAATATAAGACGATCTAGTCATGTCCGTCCGTCCGTCATTGTTTATTTGTCTTTTCCATATAGACTCAAAAACGGATGAACCTATTTTCATGAAATTTTCACAGATGGTAGAGTCTGGGCCCCCAGTGAAAATAGAGTACTACATTTTTTGATATCCGATACCCTCCCCCATACCCCAATTTTCAAAAACGCCAGATCTCGGAGATGCGTGCACCGAATGGTACTCCAAAAATACGAAATTGGGGGAAAAAATTTTGGGATCAAGTAACCGGGTGGACGCCCCATCGCAAAACTCACCCGAAAGGACATGTGTACCGATTGGGACAATATGGGTATCAAATAAAAGGTATTTAAGAGTAGAGTACGATTTGGTCAACAAATTTCACTCTTAATTTTCGAGAGGGGTCCCCCACCCACAAAAAAGCCCCAAGAGGACACTTTACCGCTTTGGGCAATATGGGTATCAAATGAAAGGTATTTTAGAGTAGAGTACGAACTTGGCATTAAAATGTTACCCTAAGTGTCGGGGCCCCTACCCCCAAAAACACCACCCAACAGGACACTTTACCCACACTGAGCAATATGGGTATCAAATGAAAGGTATTTAAAAGTAGAATTGAAATCTGTCTGACGTGTAGTTCGATCGGGATAATATGTCGATTAAAAGAAAGGTCTATGACAGTATATTTCGAATCTAATGTTGGTATAAAGATCTGGATCACGTCCTACCGTTCCGCAGGGCAGTAGATCGTGAAAATAAAAGACTCAAATTAATTGTCGTTTGGTTCTTAGCGTCGCGGGGATCGGCCCTTTCCTCCCAATAAATGAACGTAACTGTCATGTAGAATGAACGAGAATATATTGTACTCAAATGAAAGGACGCTATCCTACTCAAAAAAAGGAAATAATATATGAGTAATATGAAATGAAATATGAGACCGATAAGGATAGAATAGGACAGAAATAAAAGGTCTTTGATAGTAGAGTACACTTTTTACCCTCAAATTAGGATGGACGCAGGAGGACCTGCGGATCTTTAAGAATGTGGTATCCCAAATGGTCGCTTTGAAATATGATTTTGAATGTAGATAACCAATACAAAAAAATTAATTAGCGTGATACTGAACGAGACACCTAGCCTTTAATATCTTGATAGCCCCCTTCAAAATGCTTGACATTATGGGGCTCTAATAAAATCGTGCTCTAGCACGATGCTGATATTATTTCAGGGTCCGCCTCTTAACTCCCTACAAAACGGTCTTGATTGCCTACTATGGCGATAAATAATAGGTATTTGATAGAAGAAAACGAATTTGATATCCAATTTTAAGGTCAAATGTTTGGGGGTCGTGTCACCCCATAAGCTTCCCCTAAACCAAATGCAATTGGGGCTAAAATTAAAAAATTTGAGAGTAGAGCATGATGATGATATTTTTTCAGGGCTAAGTACGTGGGCAACCGCCCCACCCTGCATACCCCTCAAACTGGACATATTTGTGGATTATGGCACAAATAGGGGGTCAAATCTGTATCTGTTTTATGACCAAGTGTTTCAGGAACGCCTCACCTCATAAACTCCCCCTAAACCACACATATATATCGAATATAGCAATATGAAGCTCCAATGTGGTTTTTGGTAGGGGAGTATGAATCTGATATCCACTTTCGGGGCAAAGGGTTTGGCTACTCCACTCCACCACCATATCCAAAAGAATAAAGTAGATCTAACATCCAAACTTTAATGGGCGACCCTCCCTTTACCCTATTTTCAAAAAAGCCAGATCTCGGAGATGGGTGGAGCAATTTAAGCGAAATTAAGTTTGTTTATAATAACCTTAATACAGAAATTCGTATCCTTATTTAGGGCGGGATATCTAGGGGCCGACCCACCTCAAAAGCCACCAGCCAAATGAAATATAAACCAAGAATGACAATATGGGACTCAAATAAAAAGTATTTGAGACCAGAGCACTCATCTGATATATGAGGATCCGCCTCACCCCCAATACCGGACATATTTACCGACCATAGCAATATAAGGCTCCAAATTAAGGTATTTGGGAGAAGAGACCAATATAATATCCACATTGGCGCGAAATATCTGAAAGGCTGTACCAGCACCCCCAAACAGGACTTATTTCCTGACGTGAGAGTGAAAGAAGGCGCAGCGGAGCAGGCCCTGTCCAGCAATAGTCTTTAGGAATAATGATATTGGACTGAAACTTTGCACAGATTCTTTTTTTATCCATATACAGGTTAAGTTCGAAGATGGGCTTTATCGGACTATATCTTGATTTATCCCCCATATAGACCGGTATGCCGATTTAAGGTCTTAGCCACATTTTTACCTGTTTTCGCTGAAATTTGAGGCAGTAAGTCATATTAGGATCCTCGATATCCTTGTTTAATTTGGCCCAGATTTGGATATAGCTGTCATATATACTGATCTCGCGATTTAAGGTTTTAGGCCTATTAAAGTTGAATTTATTAACTGATTTTGCTGAAATTATGCATAATGAGTTGCGGTGAGTCCCTCGATATTCGTACCCAGTATGGTTAAAATCTCTAAATCTCTAAATTTGAGGTCTTGGGCCAACAACAGCCGTATTTATTGTTTGATTTTGCAGATCGGTCAAGATTTAGATCTCCCGATTTAAAGTTTTAGGCCCATAAAAGGTGAATTTACTAACTGATTTGACTGAAATTATCACAATGAGTACCGATCTCCCAATTTTAGTTTATGGGTCCATAAAAGCACGTTTATTACTCGATTTCCCTAAAATTTGACACAGTGGGCTGTGTTAGGCTCTTCGACATTCGTGTTCAATATGATTCAGATCGGTCTATATTTAGATATAGTTGTCATATACATATACCCATCTCCCGATTTAAGTTCTTAGGCCCATAAGAGGTTAATATTTTACCGATGAATTTGGTACAATGAGTTGTGTTAGACCCTTACACAGCCTTCTTGAATATGGTGGAGACCGGAATATATTTAGATATATTGGGTTTTAATAAAACTTAGAATGAACTTTAATCAAATATATAGTTGCCATTTTGTTCGATAACCTTTTGCCATCTTCCTGGCAAATTTAGTATTCCACGCTCATAGAACTTCTGGCCTTTATCTGCAAAAAACTGAACCAAGTGCGATTTTATAGCCTCATCATTGCCGAAAGTTTTACCATTTACGGAGTTCTGCAAAGATCGAAATAAATGGTAGTCTGATGGTGCAAGGTCAGGGCTATATGGTGGATGCATCAAAAGTTCCTAGCTAAGCTCACTCAGTTTTTGGTGAGTGACCAAAGATGTGTGCGGTCTAGCGTTGTCCTGGTGGAATATGACACTTTTACGATTGACCAATTCTGGTCGCTTCTCCTTGATGGCTGTATTCAATTTGTCCAATTGTTGACAGTAAACATCCAAATTAATCGTTTGGTTCCTTGGAAGCAGCTCAAAATATACCACACCCTTCCAATCCCACCAAACAGACAGCATAACCTTCTTTTGGTGGATATCAGCCTTTGAAGTGGTTTGAGCTGGTTCACCATGCTTGGACCATGATCTTTTTCGACTAACGTTGTTGTAAACAATCCATTTTTCATCTCCAGTTATGATTCGTTTTAAAACGGATCGAATTCATTGCGTTTAAGGTGCATATCACAAGCGTTGATTCGGTTTGTTAAATGAATTTCTTTCAATACGTGTGGTACCCATATTAAAATTGACGCCAAACAAACAAATGTAAACAAAATTTCGGGCAGTTTTTTCTAAAGCAAGCTAAAAGTAACAGCTGATAACTGACAGAAGAAAGAATGCAATTACAGAGTCACAAGCCGTTGAAAAAATTTGCATTCTTTCTTCTGTCAGTTATCAGCTGTTACTTTTAGCTTGCTTTAGAAATAAGTGTAAAAAAAGTATATTTGATTAAAGTTCATTCTAAGTTTTATTAAAAATGCATTTACTTTCTTTTAAAAAATCCGCAATTACTTTTTGGGCAAAGCAATATTTCAATTCGATCCTTATATATCATATAGATCGGGTTCCATATAATATCACAAATTCGAGTTGTGATCTTTAAGAGTGAACGGGTTCTTAAAACCCTAGTTGAGAATTAGCCCTACTGATTATGTAGTCCAAATGAGGAATACATGAAAATTTTGTGTCTAAATTTACTCCCAGATCCTGTTTGGCCGTTTTTCTCCCAACTAAATTAGTGTGGAAGTTGTAGTCATTAAGCAGTGAAAACTTTTTGTGTGTAATTGTTAAAATTTTACACTTGAAAAAATTGAGGTCCATACTATTCGGCTGACACCATAGAAGGAGTCTGTCAATTTGTTTTTGAAAAAGAATGCAATCATTATGATTTCGAACAGTAGAAAATAGTTTTAAATAGGGCAGAAGTCAAGATCCAAGAACAGTTTACGGAACTGATTTGCGCCATATTAAGCATAGTTATTGGAAGTCATAACAGAACACCTCATGCAAAATTTCAGCCAAATCGGATGAGAATTGCGTGATCTACTGTCTCAAGAAGTCAAGACCCGTTTATATGAAAGCTATACCAGATTATGAACCGATTTGAATCATACTTAGCACAGTTGTTGAAAGTGATACCAAAACACTACGTGCAAAATTTCGGAGCATAGATTTCGGTTTAATCGGACGAGAATTGCGCCCTCTAGAGGCTCAAGAAGCCAAGACCCAAGAGCGGTTTATATGGCAGCTTTATTAAAACATGGACCGATTTGGCCCATTTACAATACCAACCGACATACACTAATAGAAAGTATTTGTGCAAAATTTCAAGCGGCTAGCTTTACTCCTTCGAAAGTTAGCGTGCTTTCGACAGACAGACGGACGGACGGACAGACATGGCTAGATCGACTTAAAATGACATTACGATCAAGAATATATACACTTTATGGGGTCTTAGATACATATTTCGAGGTGTTATAAACAGAATGACGAAATTAGTATACCCCCATTCCATGGTGGAGGGTATAAAAATGAATTTGGGTTTGTTTGTATGTTTAAATGTGGGGAGTGGTCCGGCAGGAGCAATAGGCTATATAATTTATTGATATTGGTAGGGTGGCAGACCCTCCCCCTTACTCTAAAAGTACGACCCCAAAATAAAAGTGAACCGATCGGAACAATATAGGATTCAAATGAAAGGTATTCAAGAGTAGACTACAAATTTCATATTAAAAATTGGATCCAAGTAACAGGGGAGCCTCCGCAACCCCAAAACACCCTAAAATAGGTGTAATGGACGATAATGACAATATGGGACTCAAATGAAAGGTATTTGGGAGTAGATTACGAAAATGGTCAGGAAGGAGGAAAAGGCTTTTTATTTTTTTTGATATTGGAAGGGGGCGGACCCTCCCCCGTTACGCCAAAAACACCACCTAAAACCAATAGGGACAATATGGGTATCAAATGAAAGGTATTGGGGAGCAGAATACGAATATGGTATTAAAAATTGGGATCAAATATGCGAGGGGTCTCCCAACCCCAAAAACACCCCCAAACAAACATATTGGACATAATTATCAATATGGGACTCAAATGAAAGGTATTCGGGACTTGACTACGAATATGACATAAAAAATGAGGTCCAAGTAGTTGGGGGTCGCCCACCCTTAAATGGCAATGTAATTCAATCCAAGCTAGATGAACCTTAAATTAAAGGTATTTGGTATGACTAATATGACATTAAACTTTGTGTCCAAGAATCTAGGTGGTGCTTTACCTCCTAAAGTCTCCTCCAAAAGTTTATTTAACCATTAATACAATGGGGGATCAAGTAATAGATATTTTTAAGTGGACTGCGTCATTCAAATTTGTGCTCAAATGGCAGATGGAGTGAGACGCCCCCACTAAATGGCTGTATACACCAATTATGAAAATATGGGTTTAAATTCAAAGTATAAGGTTGTGGACTGCGAGTATGATATCTTTATTCAGCTCATATATCTAGCGGACCACCTCACCCCAAAACAATTAATCAATTATAATGACCTAACAGAACACTGCCGCCATACCCCCAAATTTATGATGTGCAGTGTGATACGAGCAGTTGCAAACTTTAACGTCAAGGTGGCCGCCATTTTTAGCTCATCGACAAGGAGCCTACTTTTCTTAGAAAAGTCCAAACAACGTGCTGCGCAACACTTTCATGTTCAAAAGTTTTAATTGGTTTAATAACTTAGAACTGTCGCTACGTACCCTACGTAAGTTCCGGCAAATAAGTTCATTACCACTGAGAATCGTTTAATATGACAATTTGAATTGATTTAAACAAGACTAAATTATGACTATTCAGCAGGTAGCCACATATAGCTCTAACGGATGGGAGAAATTTAAAATTCTCAGTCGTTTATATGTGATTGCGCAAGCAATCGGGGCGACATGAAACGGAGAACTTTTAAGTTATTTTGGGTATTAAAGTCTAAGCCTTTTCCCTATCGATGGCAGCACTAACATTAAAATAAGCGCCATCTATTCTGTTTGCAACTGAATCAACTAAATGGAGACGCCACCACGAACAGACAGAGTGCAGAGTTGTAAAAATTGATCATGCAGCATTTATCTTTGTTATGGCAAACTATCGGTCTGTAAAATAAAGAAAAATAAGGTACAAGAATTTCGTTGCGGTTGTTAGCTGTATTAATTTTTAAATTTCCCACCCTAAGACGGGCCTTAACAATAGGTGTTTTAGGAAGTTTAAGTAGCTATCTTTGCCATAGATAAAAATTTATTTAGTAGAGTGTGAATATCCAAGTTTGTATTAAACTGTTAGAAACATTTTTTTCGTTTTGTCACTCGATTCGTTCACTAAGTCATTGAAAACAGCTGTTTTCATAAAGGGAAAATAACTGTTTTCAATGACTTGGCGAACGATTTGATTGACAACAAGTACGCGTGAAAAGTTTGGCCGGGCCGAGTCGTACATACCCTCTACCATGGATCTCATTTTTACTTTTTTTGCATGCTATCTCTTTATAGACAAACAAAGGATAATGGATATCAAGTAAAAGCGTGCAAAGTTCGGCCGGGCCGAATCTTATGTACCCTCCACCATGGATCGCATTTGTCGAGTTCTTTTCCCCACATCTCTTCTTAGGCAAAAAGTGTTATATGAAAAGATTTGCTCTGCTATTAGAGCGATATAAAGTTATGATCCGGTTTAGACCACAATTAAGTTATATGTTGGAGACCTGTGTAAAATGTCAGCCAATTCGAGTAAGAATTGCGCCCTTTGGGGGCTCAAGAAGTAAAATAGAGAGATCGATTTATATGGGAGCTGTATCAGGCTATAAACAGATTCAGACCATAATAAACACGTATGTTGATGGTCAAGAGAGGATCCATCGTACAAAATTTCAGGCAAATCGAATAATAATTGCGCCCTCTAAAGGCTCAAGAAGTCAAGATCCCAGATCGGTTTATATGGCAGCTATATCAGGTTATGTACCGACTTGTACTTTATTTGACATAGTTGTTGAAAGTAACAATAAAAAACGTCTTGCGAAATTTCAGCCAAATCGGATAGGAATTGCGCCCTCTAGAAGCTCAAGAAGTCAAGTCCCCACATCTGTTTATATGACAGCTATATCAGGTTATGAACCGATTTGAACCATATTTGGCACAGTTGTTGGATAGGATAGTTGTTGCATAACAAAATACTACGTGCCAAAATTCATTCAAATTGGATAAGAATTGCGCCCTCTAGAGGCTCAAGAAGTCAAGACCCAAGATCGGTTTATATGACAGCTATATAAGGTTATGAACCGATTTAAACCATACTTGCCACAGTTGTTGGATATCGTAACAAAACACGTCGTGCAAAATTTCATTCCAATCGGATAAGAATTGCGCACTCTAGAGGCTCAAGAAGTCAAGACCCCAGATCGGTTTAAATGGCAGCTATATCAGGTTATGAGCCGATTTCACCCATACTCGGCACAGTTGTTGGATATCATAACAAAGCACGTCGTGCAAAATTTCATTCCAATTGGATAAAAATTGCGCACTCTAGAGGCTCAAGAAGTCAAGACCCAAGATCGGTTTATATGGCAGCTATATCAAAACATGGACCGATATGGCCCATTTACAATACCAACTGACCTACACTAATAAGAAGTATTTGTGCAAAATTTCAAGCGGCTAGCCTTACTCCTTCGGAAGTTAGCGTGGTTTCGACAGACAGACGGACGGACGGACGGACGGACATGGCTAGATCGACATAAAATTTCACGACGATCAAGAATATATATACTTTATGGGGTCTCAGACGAATATTTCGAGTAGTTACAATCAGAATGACGAAATTAGTATACCCCCATCTTATGGTGGAGGGTATAAAAATTGCCAAGCTATTTCAGGTTATCAACCGATTCGGACCATGCTTGGTTTGGCTGTTGGTCATTTTAGTAGAAGACATTGTGCAAAATGTCAGCCAAAATTGGATACGAATTGAGACATATAGTGGCTCAAGAATTAAAATCGGGAGATCAGTTCACATGGGAGCTATTGGGTTGCCCAAAAAGTAATTGCGGATTTTTCATATAGTCGGCCTTGACAAATTTTTTCACAGCTTGTGACTCTGTAATTGCATTCTTTCTTCTGTCAGATATCAGCTGTTACTTTTAGCTTGCTTTAGAAAAAAAGTGTAAAAAAAGTATATTTAATTAAAGTTCATTTTAAGTTTTATTAAAAATGCATATACTTTCTTTTAAAAAATCCGCAATTACTTTTTGGGCAACCCAATATATCTGGTTATGGGCCGATTGACACCATATTTGGCACGTATGTGGAAGGTCATAGGAGAAGTCGGTAAAATAATGTGTAGCCAAATCGCATAAGAAGTGCGCCCTCTAGAGGCTCAAACAGTCAAATTAGGAGATCGGTTTATATGGGAGCTATATCAAGATTTAAACCGGTTTGAACCATACTTAGCACAGATGTTGGAAGTCATAACAAAATATCTTATACAAACTTTGAGACAAATCGGATATGAATTGCGGCGTTTAGGGGCTCAAGAGGTCAAGATCCAAAATCTGTTTATATGGCAGCTATATAAAAACATAGACCAATATGACCCATTTAAAATCCCAACTGACCTACACTAATAGGAAGTATTTGTGCAAAATTTCATGCGCCTAGCTTTATTCCTTCGAAAGTTAGTATGATTTCGACAGTTGGACGGACCGACATGACTAAATCGACTTAGAATGTCAAGACGATCAAAAATATACATATATGCTTTGTTGGGTCTCAGATGAATATTTCGATGGTTTACAAACGAAATGACCAAATTAGATTATGATGGAGGGTATAAAAAGAAGTAACAAATTTAGTGGTCTAGGCCGTCATTTTTGCACTGAAGTCTTAAATGGATAATGATTATTGTTGCAACTATTATTGAAGGACCATCCAGTGTTGAAAATTTTTATTGCCTCCACCATAAGTGGGGGGGGTATACTTATTTCGTCATTCTGTTTGTAACTACTCGAAATATTCGTCTGAGACCCCATAAAGTATATATATTCTTGATCGTCGCGACATTTTATGTCGATCTAGCCATGTCCGTCCGTCCGTCTGTCTGTCGAAAGCACGCTAACTTCCGAAGGAGTAAAGCTAGCCGCTTGAAATTTTGCACAAATACTTCTTATTAGTGTAGGTCAGTTGGTATTGTAAATGGGCCATATCGGTCCATGTTTTGATATAGCTGCCATATAAACCGATCTTGGGTCTTGACTTCTTGAGCCTTTGGAGTGCGCAATTCTTATCCGATTGGAATGAAATTTTGCACGACGTGTTTTGCTATGATATCCAACAACTTTGACAAGTATAGTTCAAATCGGTTTATAACCTGATATAGCTGCCATATAAACCGATCTTGGGTCTTGACTTCTTGAGCCTCTAGCGTGCGCAATTCTTATCCGATCAGAATGAAATTTTGCACGACGTGTTTTGTTACGATATCCAACAACTGTGCCAAGTATGGTTCAAATCGGTTCATAACCTGATATAGCTGCCATATAAACCGATCTTGGGTCTTGACTTCTTGAGCCTCTAGAGTGCGCAATTCTTATCCGATTGAAATGAAATTTTGCACGACGTGTTTTGTTGTTATATCCAACAACTGTGCCAAGTATGGTTCAAATCGGTCCATAACCTGGTATAGCTGCCATATAAACCGATCTTGGGTCTTGACTTCTTGAGTCTCTAGAGGACGCAATTCTTATCCGATTAGAATGGAATTTCGCACGACGTGTTTTGTTATGATACCCAACAACTGTGCCAAGTATGGTTTAAATCGGTCCATAACCTGATATAGCTGCCATATAAACCGATCTTGGGTCTTGACTTCTTGAGCCTCTAGAGGGCACAATTCTTATTCGATATGAATGAATTTTTGCACGAAGTATTTCGTTATGATATCCAACAACTGTGCCAAGTATGGTTGAAATCGGTCCATAACCTGATATAGCAGTCATATAAACAGATCTGGGGATTTGACTTCTTGAGCTTCTAGAGGGCGCAATTCCTATCCGATTTGGCTAAAATTTAGCATGACGTATTTTATTTTTACTTTCAACAACTGTGTCAAATAAGGTTCAAATCAGTTCATAACCTGATATAGCTGCCATATAAACCAATCTGGGATCTTGACCCCTAGAGGTCGCAATTATTATCCGATATGCCTGAAATTTTGTACGATGGATCCTCTCATGACCATCAACAAACGTGTTTATTATGTTCTGAATCAGTCTATAGCCCGATACAAATCCCATATAAATCGTTCTCTCTATTTTACTTCGTGAGCCTCAATGGGCGCAATTCTTATACGAATTGGCTGAAATTTTACACAGGTCTCCAACATATAATTTAATTGTGGTCCGAACCGGACCATATCTTGATATCGTTTTAATAGCAGAGCAACTCTTTTCTTATATCCTTTTTTGCCTAAGAAGAGATGCCAAGAAAAGAACTCGACAAATGCGATCCATGGTGGAGGGTATATAAGATTCGGCCCGGCCGAACTTAGCACGCTTTTACTTGTTTCTGATATTTTTGGCATGGGTAAGCCGAAGATGCTTACCAATGCCCAACGGTGACATTAGATAGGCCGACAAAACTGGAAATTCTATTGAATATAAAAATAGACAAAATGATGACAATGTAATGGGAATCAACAGCGAGCACCACCAACAACAAATTCAGCGCCATCTATTGAAAGGTAGAAATTATTTTAATAGTCACGCAAACCCGAACAAAGAAAAAGAGCGTGAGAGGAATAGGAGAGTGTGTTCAAAGTCGATCATATGCCTTTCACTACTATTATGACAAGTTATCTGTCCTTCGAATAAATAAAATAAAGGAACTAACCTTTGACTGTTTTCCGTATTATTTTTTACCCCAAAACCCACACCAAAACGTACCAAAAATATATATATATATATATTTACACCAATCGCGGCACTCAGATGAAAGGTATTTAAGATTAGAAAACGAATCTGATATCCAATTGTCGGACCAAATGTTTGGGGGACCACCCCAAACCCCAAAATATCTCCCAAACAGTACTTATTTACTCACCATGAGAATATGGGGCTTAAATCAAAGGTATTTGAGTGTAGAATTCGAATCTGATACCCAAATATGGAAGCAAGTGTTTTGGGGGCCGCCTCTTCCCAAAAACATCCCCCAAAAGGGAAAAATTTACGACCATATGGGGCTCAAATGAAAAGTCTTTGGGAGTGGGGCCACCCCACCCCAATATAAGGCTCAAATAAGAGGGTTTTTAGCGTAGAACACGAGTCCGATATATATTTTCAAGGCCAACTCACTGAGTGGCCACCAATCCTTCAAAACGCTCCCCAACCGGCCATGTTTGCCGACTATGGAAATATGGGGCTCAAATTAAAGGTATTTGGGAGTGGACCACGTATCTGATATCAACATAAGGGACCAACTGTCTAGGGGACGTCCCACCACCATAACAACCCCCAAATAGGACGTATTTGCTCACCAAGACAATTTGGGTCTTAAATAGAGTGGAACTAAATATCAAACCGGGCATATTTGCTGACTTTTGCATTAAGGAGTTTAAATGAGATTAGAAAACGAATTTGATACCCAATTGTGAGGCCAATGGCAATATGAAGCTCAAATAAATGATATATAGATATATGAGAATAGAGCACGTTGCTGATATATTTTCCGGGCTTAGTGTTTGGGGGACCACCCCAATCCCCAAAACCCCCCCTAAATCGGGCATATTTACCGGCCATGTTAATATGGAGCTTAAATGGAAGGTATTGGGCGGTAGAGCAAGAATTGACACCCACTTTCGGGACCAATTTTCTGGGGGTCTACCCCTTTCCCAAAATACCCCACAAACAGCAATTTTTTAGTGACCATCAAATAAAGGTATTTGGGAGTAGAATACGAATTTGATATCCAAATGTAGGATCATGTATTTAGGGCATCACCCCTTTCTCAAAACACCCCCCAAAAGGGTAAACATTTTTCGACCTTGCCAATATGTGTCTCAAATGGAAGTTATTTGAGATTAAAAAACGAATTTGATAACCCATTTTGGGACCATGTGTTTGAGGGACGCCTTATTGTTTAAACTCCCCTAAACCAATGGCAATATGGGGTTTAAATAAATGATGTTTGAAAGAAGAGCACGATGCTGATATTATATGCTATTTTCGTAGCATGGTACTTTACAAAAGCTCTTTAATTGTCGAAAATAAATATTCCAAGAAAACTTTTGTTCCATATATAGTACAAGAAGCGCAGCGAAGTGGGCCCGGATCAGTTAGTAAACAATAAAAATAAAAGTGGTCCCAAATGGCTGCCCCGTGGTACACCAGATTGTACAATAAAGGGGTCAGATACACAATTATCTATTTTTAGAAACATCATTGTGCCCTTTAAATATTTACTAAGCCAAAGCAACATTTTTGAATGAAATCCAAATATTTCCAATTTATGAAGCAACAGTTTATGGCTGAGTTTGTCGAAAGCCTTTACAAAGTCCGTATATAATAGATCTACTTGCGAGCCTGTCTCTAATGTACCAATGAAATAATCACAAAATATCGTTAGGTTTGATGTTGTAGATCTACCACCATATAAAAAGAAGTGTGTCTCGATTCTCAGATAGGTTTATGATATCATACGACTTGTTAAATTGATAGCATATGCGACAAAAGGGATCATTGTTTGCAAAATTTGTTGCATAATATGTAATGATTCAAAATTTCTGGTAGGTCTGATCGGGACATTGAAATAAATTCTACTTAGAAGGAATTCTGACTCTATTTTTCCATGGATGATATTCATTACAAAACTAACATTCAACATAGTTCTTCGGGTTGACATTTTAGGCAGTTTATTAAGATCCGGTCTAAACGCATATGAAGGTAGAGACTACCGATTCACCCACGTCCTCGCAGGCAAAACAAAAGGAATTTCTTTCGATCAGGTTAGAGTGAAGAGTATAGTAAGGATCCCATACTATAGATCCGTATTCAAGATTGCAACGTACTAAAGAAGTATATACAATTTTTGTCACAAAAGCAACATTAAATTCTCTGCTCCAACGTTTCATAAATCCAAGAGCGCCGTAAGCTTCACCAACTGCCATTAAGATATGGTTACGTTTTAATTTGGATCCATAAGTAGCTCAAGGTATTTAAATGAATCGACTGTTTCAAGCTCATCGGATCCGATAAAATAGTTTGTGTTAAATGGATTTCGATTTGAAAAACGCATTATTTTGCATTTAGAAACATTTTAGTTGCATAACGTTAATTTTACACAATTCACAAAAGAGATCAAGATCGGACTGGAGATAATACTGATCATCTGGGTCATTAAAAGACCTAACAATTTTCACATCATCGACAAACATCAAAATATTAGAATGCTTTATTGTGTTAGGTGAATCATTAAAAAAAAGACAAAACAAGATCGTGCCTATATGGCTACCTTGGGGAACACTGGAGGAAACAATGATGATTTTAGAGATCACATTACCAAATTTCACATTTTGTGTAGCGATTTTAACGCCGAATTACTGAATCAATCATACATCAGAAGTGTATGATTGAGCTTATCGAACGCTTTACGAAAATTCGTGTATACGGTATCAGGCTGTCTACTGCCCCTGAAAGCATCGTTGAAAAGACATGTAAATTCCAACAGATTTATTATGGTTGAGCATGATTTCCTGAATTCGTGTTGACATGAAGAGAGCAATGAGGAAGCCTGATGAGAAATAGATTTAGTCACGTTTCTGTTTATAGTGTCTTGATTTAACAAAGATCATTTCTAATTATATAATTTTATATTGTTGTTTTTAATTCAAGCTCGAGGTCTTTTTCGTTTTTCTCTTTTCTTTATTATTTATGCATCGATATTTCGCATTTCAATTAAATGCATTTTCAAGATATGATCTACAATAAATTAAATTTGTTTGTAAACTATTGACATCACTGTTTCTATTTTTTATTTAACTTACATATCAAAATGACAAACAAAACACAAATAAAAACTTTATGGTTATGCGACCGTCTTCAACAGTCCTTGCTTGCTTTGCTACAGTTTTGTAGGTTTTCTTATTGGACTTCGTTCACTCGTTGTACCAACAGTCTATAGTTGCTCGCGCATCCCTCTGTGTCTGCTTTATAATTCATGCGTTTTGTTGTTGTCGTGTTGATGATGTGTAGCGTTTCTAGTGTTAGTCTCTTGTTGTAATTTATCTCGTTATCTATTATTCTTTCTAAATCTGGCTCATGGTGTTCTGTTGCACAGTGTTCGGCTAATGCCGTTTTTTGGTGGGTGTTTCTACTCCTTAATTTAATGTCAGATTTATGCCCTGCCAGTCTAGTTTTAAGTTTAATTTTGGTGGTTTCGATATATAATTTTTGGCATCCGGTAGTTCCATCTCCATTGCATTTGATCTGGTATACTATTGTACATTCGATTTCTCCATATTATCAAATTTCGTCTTTGTGTCAGTAAATATGGATCTATGTCTGTTTGTGATTTTGTGTGCGATTTTATATTTTGATTTGACTATAAATTTCTTCTTGTGTCTTGACATAATGATCTCCTTCGCCTTCTTCTCCACGGTACTTTCACTGGATAGTAGTGGGTTGCTCATCTGGTGCTATTATTTTCCTTATGTCCTTTTCTGTTTTCTGTACGTTTTATTTTTTTTTATTTCATGTTTCTGTTTGATCAGTAGATTTAGAAGAATTTGTTATGAAAATTGTAAATATGTGTCTGTAGAGATTTTTTGAACGTAATTGCCGACTTCATATCGAAAATCTTGTCTATATTCTTGGTTGCATTTCTAATGAAGTTTTGGGGTAGTACCATATTTTCTGCATCTAATAAGGAATGGTGTTGAGTAGTTTATTTTTCTCAGTTCTATATCTGCATTTTCCAGATATGACCTACAATAAATTAAATTTGTTTTTAAACTTTTGACATCTTTGTTTCTATTTTTTATTTAACTTACAAATCTAAGTGAGAAACAAAACTCAAACAAGTAAAAGCCTGCTATGTTTGGCCGGGCCGAATCTTGTTAACCCACCACCCTGGATTCAGCTAAAAATTTATACAAAAAAATCAAGTTGTAGGGCATAATTTTATCCTATATACCAAACTTCGCTCAAATCGGCAAAAATTAAAGCTTCTAGGAACAGAACAAGGATGATCAAGAGACCGGTATAGCTCCCATGTATATATTATGTTATAGACTGATTTTGGCCGTACTTGTTGTTGAAAGTCATAACAAAACACTAAATGCAAAATTTCAGCAAAATCGGACAAAAAATGCGGCTTCCAGGGGCTCAAGAACTCAAATCGGAAGATCGGTTCATATGAGAGCTATATCAGGTTATAGACCCATTTGGACCGTACTTGGCACAATTCTTGAAAGTCATAATAGAACACTATGTTCAAAATTTCAGCCAGGTCGGATGAAAATTGCGGCTTCCAGGCACTCATCAAATCAAATCGGGAGATCGGTTTATATGGGAGCTATATCAGGTTACAGACTGGATTGGACAGTAGTTGACACAGTTGTTGGAAGTCACAACGGAACACTACGTGCGAAATTTCAACCAGATCGGACAAAAAATTGCGGCTTCCAGTGGCTCAAGAAGTCAAATCGGGAGATCGGTTTATATGGGAGCTATATCAGGTTACAGACCGTATTGGACCGTAGTTGACACAGTTGTTGGAAGTCACAACGGAACACTACGTGCGAAATTTCAGCCAAATCGGACAAAAGTTGCGGCTTCCAGGGGCTCCAGAAATCAATTCTGGAGATCGGTTTATATGGGAGCTATATCTAAATCTGATCCGATATGGCTCATTTGTATTAAGTATCTGTACAAAATTTCAAGGGGCTAGCTTTACACGTTCGACCTCTATCGTGATTTCGACACACGGACGGACGGGCATGGCTAGGTCGATTCAGAACGACGAGATGATCAAGACTATACATATATACTTTATGGGGTCTTAGACGAATATTTCGAGGTGTTACAAACGGAATGACTAGATAAGTATACCCCCATCCTATGATGGTGGGTATAAAAAATAGCCAACATATATAATTTTATTATATAATTATATAAATTTAATTTGTGGTTGTTTGTTTGTGGATTTGTAAATTTGTTTGTTTCGTATAGATTAAAAAACGGCTGAACCGATTTCTTTTAGATTGTGGGGAGCGGTCCGGAAGGAGCAATAGGCTGTATAATTAATTGATATTGGTAGGTGGACGGACCCTTCACCTTACACTAGAAGTACGACCCCAAAATAAAAGTGAACCGATCGGAACAATATGGGATTCAAATGGAAGGTATTCAAGAGTAGACTTCGAATTTCATATTAAAAATTGGATCAAAGTAACTGGGGGCCGCCCCGTCCCCAAAACCCCCTAAAATAGGATTATTGGACGATAATTACAATATGGAACTCGAATGAAAGTTATTCGGGGCTAGACTACGAATATGATATTAAAAAATGAGGTCCAAGTAATTGGGGGTCGCCCCACACTCAAATGGGAATATAATTCGATCCTAGCTAGATGAGCCTCAAATTAAAGGCATTTGGTTCTGTTTGCAAATGGATCAACTTAATGGAGACGCCACCACGAACAGAGAGAGGGCAGAATTGTAAAAATTGAGCATGTAACATTTATCTTTGTTTTGGAAACCTATCGGCCCTTAAAACATAGGAATTTCCTTGCGGTTGTTTGCTGTATTATTTCTTTTGAATTTCTCACCCTAAGATGGGCCTTAACAATATGTGTTTCAGGTAGTTAAAGTGGCTATCTTTGCCATAGATAAACATTTATTTACAATAGTAGATTGCGAATATCCACGAACGTACACAGAATCAGTGCTATTAGAGAGTAGGTTACGTTACTGAAGTGAGATTTTTCTACGCCTATAGTGGCTTAAGAATTAAAATTGGGAGATCGTTTCATATGGGAGCTATATCAGGTTATGGACCCAATCCGACGATATTTGGCACATATGTGGAAGATCATAGGAGAAGTCGTTAAAATAATGTTTAGCCAAATCGCATAAGAATTGCGCCCTCTAGAGGCTCAAATTAGGAAATCGGTTTATATGGGAGCTAAATCAAGTTTTAAACCTTACTTAGTACAGATGTTGGAAGTCATAACAAAATATCTTATACAAAATTTGAGACAAATCGGATAAGAATTGCGGCATTTAGGGGCTCTAGAGGTCAAGATCCAAAATCGGTTTATATGGCAGCTATATCAAAACATAGACCAATATGACCCATTTAAAATCCCAACTGACCTACACAAATAGGAAGTATTTGTGCAAAATTTCATGCGCCTAGCTTTATCCCTTCGACAGATGGACGTGCCTTCGACAGATGGACGGACCGACATGGCTAAATCGACTTAGAATGTCAAGACGATCAAAACTATACATATATACTTTGTTGGGTCTTAGATTAATATTTCGATGGTTTACAAACGGAATGACGACATTAGATTATGATAGATGGTATAAAAAGAAAAAAACAAATGTAGAGGTCTAGGCCGTAAGTCTTTGTACTGAAGTCTAAACTGGATAATAATTATTGTCGCAACTATTATTGAAGGAATATCCAGTGCAGAAAATTGGTTCTGGTATTTTTGGCATGGGTAAGCCGAAAATGCTTACAGGAGAGGGTTTCAAAGTTGATCATATGGTTTTCACTACTGTTTTGACAAGTTGTCTGTCCTTCAAATAAATAAAATAAAGGAACTAACCTTTGACTGTTTTCGGTATTAATTGTTTAACCCTCCTATCCTGGTACAAGCTTCCACAATAGTCTAAAAGTTCTATAAAAACATGCCCGCGAAATATATACATAACATAGTGAATGCAAAGAAGAGTAATTGAAAAGGAAGGGCTGCGAAGCGGGCCGGGTTCAGCTAGTCTTATATACAATATAATAACCAATTTGTGTTTGTTTGTAGGTTTGTTTGTTTGTTTGTGTGTTCCTTATAGACTCAGAAACGGCTGAACTGATTTTCTTGAAATTTTCACAGACGGTGCATAATGATCCCGTGGTGAAAATAAGATACTACTTTTTTTGATATCTAATATCTTACCCTAATTTTTGATATCTTACCCTAATTTTCAGAAACGCCAGATCTCGGAGCGATCTGGTGCGATTTAAGCGAAATTTTGTGTGGTTTCACATAGTACCCTAAAAATAAAAATTGTGTATCCCTATTTCGGATGGGGTACCAGGGGGACTGCCTCACCCTAGAACCTACCAAACATATATTTGGAACAATCACGACAATATGGGACTCAAATGAAAGGTATTTAAGATAAGAATACGTATATGATATCGATTGTCGGACCAAGTGTTAGGGGTACCACCCCCACCCCGAAAACACCCCTAAATCGGACATATTTACCGACCCTGGCAATATGGGGCTCAATGAAAGGTATTTGCGAGTAGAATACGAATCTAATATCCAAATTTGGGACCACGTTTCTGGGGGTCCACCCCTTCCCCAAAACACCTCCCAAACAGGACTTATTTACTCAACATGGGAATATGGGGCTTAAATCAAAGGTATTTGAGTGTATGATTCGAATCTGATATCCAAATATGGGTTCAAATGTTTTTAAGGCCGCCTCTCACCAAAAACATCCCCCAAAAGGGACATATTTACGACCATGGCAATATGGGGCTGAAAGGAAAGGTCGTTGGGAGTAAAGCGCGAATTTGATATCAATATTCGGGAAAAGTGTCTATGGGGCCACCCCACCCCCACAACTCCACCCAAATAAGAAGTATTTGCTGACTATTGCAATATGAGGCTCAAATAAGGGGGTTTTTAGGGTAGAACACGAATCCGATATATATTTTCCATATTTTCCACTCACTGAGTGGGTAAGGAGTTTAAATGAGATTAGAAAACGAATTTGATATCCAATTTTGAGGCCAATGGCAATATGGGGTTCAAATAATGATATATAGATATATGAGAACAGAGCACGTTGCTGATATATTTTCCGAGCTTAGTGTTTGGGGGACCACCCCAATCCCCAAAACACCCATAAATCGGGCATATTTACCGACCATGTCATATGGAGCTTAAATGAAAGGTATTGGGGGGTAGAGCAAGAATTGATACCCACATTCGGGACCAATTTGCTGAGGATCTACCCCTTTCCCAAAATACCCCACAAACAGCAAGTTTTTAGTGACCATCGCAAATGGGGCTCAAAGAAGGTATTTGGGAGTAGAATACGATTTGATATCCAAATGTAGGACCATGTATTTAGGGCATCACCCCTTTCTCAAAAACCCCCCAAAAGGGTAAACATTTTTCGACCTTGCCAATGTGTGGCAAAAATGGAAGGTATTTGAGATTAGAAAACGAATTTGATAACCTCTCTCCAAAGAGGTGTCGCACTGCGGCACGCCGTTCGGACTCGGCTATAAAAAGGAGGCCCCTTACCATTGAGCTTAAAAACTTGAATCGGACTGCACTCATTGATATGTGAGTAGTTTGCCCCTGTCCTTTAGTGGAATGTTCGTGGGCAAAATTTGCAATTTTGGGGCCATGTGTTTGGGGGACGCCTCATCGTGTAAACTCCCCTAAACCAATGGCAATATGGGGTTTAAATAAATGGTGTTTGAAAGAAGAGCACGATGCTGATATTATATGCTATTTTCGTAGCATGGTCTTTTACTAAAAGCTCTTTAATTGTCGAAAATATATATTCCAAGAAAACTTTTGTTCCATATAAAGTAAAAGAAGGCGCAGCGGTGCGGGCCCGGGTCAGCTAGTAAAGTATATATATTCTTGATCAGCGTAAAAATCTAAGACGATCTAGCCATGTCCGTCCGCCTGTTTGTTGAAATCAAGCTACGGTCTTTAAAAATAGAGATACTGAGCTGAAACTTTGCACAGATTCTTTTTTTTTGTCCATAAGCAGGTTAAGTTCGAAGATGGGCTATGTCTTGATATAGACCCCATATAGACCGAACCGTTGATTTAGGGTCTCAGACACATAAAAGCCACATTTATTAACCGATTTTGCAGAAATTTGGGACAGTGAGTTGTGTTAGGCCCTTCGAATTCTTTCGTCAATTTGGCTCAAATCGGTCCAGATTTGGATATAGCTGCCATATAGACCGATCTCTCGATTTAAGGCCTTGCGCTCATAAAAAACGTATTTATTGCCAAATTTTGCCAAAATTTGGGACAGTGGGTTGCGTTAGGCCCGTCAACATTCTTCTTAAATTTGGCGCAGATTGGTCTAAATTTGAATATAGCTGCCATATGGACCGATATCTCCATTTAAGGTTTTGGGGCCATAGAAGGCGCACTTATTGTCCGATAAGGTTTTGGGGCCATAAAAGACGCATTTATTGTCCGATGTGGCCGAAATTTGGAACAGTGAGTTGTGTTAGGCCCTTCGACATTCTCTTTCAGCTTGGCTTAGATCGGCCCAGATTTGGATATAGCTGCCATATAGACCGATTACTCGATTTAAGGTTTTAGGGCCACAAAAGGCTCATTTATTGTTCGATGTCGCCGAAGTTTGTGATAGTTAGTTAAGTTAAGCCCCTCGACTTGCTTCTGCAATATGGCACGGATCGGTCCAGATTTGGATATAGCTGCCATATAGACCGATCTCTCGATTTAATTTTGACTTTTGTTAGGCTTTTCGACTTCCGTGTCGTATATGGTTCAGATTGGTTTATTTTTAGATATAGCTGGTAAAAAGATCAATATTTTCTTATACACAATCGTACAATGACTTCTACTTAGTAGTATTTGGTCCAAATCGGAACATTTCGATATAGTTACTATGGGGCATAAGGTATGCATTTTTCACCGGATTTTGACGAAAGGTGGTTTACACATATACCCGAGGTGGTGGGTATCCAAAGTTCGGCCCGGCTGAACTTAACGCCTTTTAACTTGTTGCTGGTGAATTGTTGGCATCAGTGTTGGCGTGTACTCCTTGCAGTGAAATAAAATCATGTGAGGTCCACGACCAAAATATTTTATCTTTCCGAAATAATTGGCGTGATGACATATGTAACGCGTAGGGATTTGTTAATATTTTTGTGAGTGCTGTTAATGCTGTTGGTCAGGATTCTATAATCCTGGCTGATGGTTATGGTACATATATTACAAACTAGCTGGCCCGGTGTGTTTCGCGGTCCCTTTGATTGTTTGCGTCCCCTTTGATTGGGCGACCCGTCTAGGACTTGACCCCAAATTTTTATATAAATTTCTTTTTCTTCTTTCAACTACCTTTCTTCTTTCAACTACCTGTATTGCCCAAATCGGTAAACATTAAATTTTTGGGGGGTTTTTGGGAGTGGGGGCCCACACGTATGGTCGAATTGTTATATCAAGTTCGTTATCCACTCTTAAATTCTTTTCATTTCCATACTGTCCCAATCCGTACACATGTTCGTTTGGATGGGTTTAGGCGTAGGGCGTCCCCACGGTTATTTGACTCCAAAGGTGGCATACAAAATTTCGTTTAAATGGATGCACAATTCTCCGAGATCTGGCGTTTTTGAAAATTGTGGTTGGGGGGAGGGTCCTCCGTCGTCGCGGATATAAAAAACCACCTTCCACCATCTGTGAAAATTTCATGAAAATCGGTTTAGCCGTTTTTGAGTCTATTCGGAACAAACAAACAAACAAAGCGCAACACTTTAATTTTCATACAAAAGATTTTACTGGTAACACTTAACAAATGACGGAGTTAACCAAGTGTTTGATTTCAATGGTCGTTTGGTCTTGTAAGTGACACAGCTAATATATTCTTGCTTACTTCTTTTTTCAGATATATGTGGCCTACGTCACAAATCAGCGGATTATGATTGTCACCTCGTTGAGTGGACCGTTTGAAGAGGCCGTAATTGCATATCTGTTTCTTGTCAATCTGTTGCCAATATTGTCGGTTCCGATTATGTGGTGGGAAACAAGAAAAATTTGTACTCTTTTTAATGACTGGGACGACTTTGAGGTAAGCAGCGTAATAAATAGGAGTAAGATCATTTTGGGCGATTTGTTAATTTACTTGGTTATTTAGATTTTGTATTATCAAATATCTGGACATAGTGTCCCGCTCAATCTCCGTCGGCGTGCCCAGAACATTGCAATAGTATTGCCCGTTCTGTCAATACTGTCGGTTGTTGTAACTCACATTACCATGGCCGATTTCAACCTCGTACAGGTGATATTAAATTTTTTTAATGTGTATTCTTTTTGTTGGACATCTAAACATGGGCTTAACTCTTCATTTCTAGGTTATCCCTTACTGTATTCTGGACAATTTAACAGCTATGCTGGGGGCTTGGTGGTACTTAATATGTGAGGCTCTCAGTAATACCGCTTACATTTTGGCAGAACGCTTTCAAAAGGTTTGTGGAATAAATATTACTCATAAAAGAAGTCTTAAACAATTGAACTTCGAGTTTTTTGTTTTGGGTGTTATAGGCGGTCGGTCATCTAAATATGATGTGTATTCACTGCGTTTTTTAATTGAGCTTGAATGACTACAAGAATGTTTTGCAGGCAAATCAGGACAAAGATTTAACATTACTGGTGAACGCATTACGAAATAATTTCAATAAAAAATTTCCCTAAAGACAAAATTGCAATGAAATTTTTCTTAAGACAGAATTCAATGAAATTTTTCCTAAAAACAAAATTTTATTCAAATTCTTCCAAACCAAAAAAAAGTGGTGCTATTTTTTTCGAAAAACAAAACTTTAATATCATTAATTTCATTTGCAAAGACAAAATTTCAGTGAAATGGCACAGTGTTGTCAAGTCGAAAAGTCTTGAAAATAATTGTTGAACTTTTGAACGGATAGAGATATGTACACGTCACTGTTCTAGTCAATGTTGATGTATTTTCCAAAAAGTATGCAAAATTTGGGGAGCCTAGTTGGACACCTCGAGTATGTCAAATTTTGTTCTGCTTGTCAAACAGTCATAAATGAACCGATTGGTTTGATTCTTTTTGTAAAGATAGAGATTGTAAAATCGTGTTAAAAAACAGGCGGAAATGTCCAGTATATCTCTAATAGTTAATGGACTTTTTTTTTTGAAAATTTTTGTCAATGGTCGGTATTCTGAAATTATAAGGCTATTTGAAAACCGACAGTATGTTTAAAACAAAACTGAAAGTAGATGCGATTAATGCTGCGAAAGTCGCGATTTGATCAACAATATATATGTTAAGGCCGTCCCAAAATTGACAATTTTGAGACAAATTTTTTTTCTCAAATCGCACAGCACCGATTCCAAAGTTCACAACTTTTTCAAGTAGCCCCACATGTCTACTAACAAACTGCTTACGGTTTCTACACCCTACCCATAAGCATGCGAATAACAGCTAGTTTACTAAAAACGCTCATTTTATCGACGTTTATACCTCATTTTGGCCAGTTGGAACGTATTTATAACATACTAGCTGACACGGGCCCGCTCCGCTGCGCCTTCTTTACTTTTACGCTTTTACTTAGTAGGGTACTATATGAGAACACACAAAATTTCGCTTTAATCGCTCCACCCATCTCCGAGATATGGCGATTCTGAAAATTAGGGTAAGGGCGAGGGTCCGCCCCCCCTTCAGATATCAAAAAGTTTAGTACCGTATTTTCACCACGGGTTCATTATACACCATCTGTGAAAATTTCAAGAAAATCGGTTTAGCCGTTTCTGAGTCTATAAGGAACACACAAACAAACACAAATTGATTTTTATTATTAGACTAGCTGACCCGGGCCCGCTCCGCTGCGCCTACTTTTATTTTATACGGAACAAAAGTTTCCTTGGAATATTTATATTCGACAATTAAAGATCTTTAAATGAAATACCATGCAAACTTGACTAACAGTTTCACAATATAAGTGCCTTTATCTGAATCCCATATGATCTTTATTGGTCTACGAATTAAAGTTTGGATATAATGTGTACTCCATTCTTGAAATACTTCATTTCAGCCCGATATTCTCATGATGTCTGATTTAGTGGTGTTTTCGGGGAAGAGGTGGTCCCCCAGATACTTGGCCCTGAAAAACTGTCAGCATCGTGCTCCATATTGGCATTGGCTTAAGAGGAGTGTACAGGATGAGGCGTCCCCAAACACATGGCCCCAAAATAGGTTATCAAATTCGTTTTCTATTCTCAAATACTTTTCATTTGAGCCTTATATTGGCATGGTCGAAAATTTTTTTTCCCTTTGGGGGTGTTTTGGGAAAGGGGTGATGCCCTAAATATATGGTCCTACATTTGGATACCAAATTCGTCTTCTACTCCCAAATACCTTTATTTGAGCCCCATATTGCAATGGTCACTAAAAAATTGCTGTTTGTGGGGTATTTTTGGAAAGGTGTAGACCCCCAGAACATTGGTCCCGAAAATATGTATCTATTATTGCTTTACTCCCTAATTCCTTTCATTTAAGCTCCACATTGACATGGTCGGTAAAAGTGTCCGATTTAGGGGTGTTTTAGGGATTGGGGTGGTCCCCCAAATTCTAAGCCCTGAAAATATATCAGCAACGTGCTCTATTCTCATATATCTATATATCATTTATTTGAACCCCATATTGCCATTGCCCTCAAAATTGGATATCAAATTCGTTTTCCAATCTCATTTAAACTCCTTATTGCAAAAGTCAGCAAATATGTCCTGTTTGGGGTATTGGCCCTAAAAACTATGAATATTTCCACTCTCTTTAAGACCCAAATTGTCTTGGTAAGCAAATATGTCCCAATTGGGGGTTGTTATGGTGGTGGGACGTCCGCTAGACAGTTGGCTCTGCTATTAGAGCGATATAAAGTTATGATCCGGTTTAGAGCACAATTAAATTATATGTTGGAGACCTATGTAGAATGTCAGCCAATTCGAGTAAGAATTGCGCCCTTTGGGGGCTCAAGAAGTAAAATAGAGAGATCGGTTTATATGGCACCTATATCAGGTTATGAACCGACTTGTACTTTATTTGACATAGTTGTTGAAAGTAACAATAAAAAACGTTATTGCGAAATTTCAGCCAAATCGGATAGGAATTGCGACCTCTAGAAGCTCAAGAAGTCAAGTCCCCACATCTGTTTATATGACAGCTATATCAGGTTATGAACCGATTTGAACCATATTTGGCACAGTTGTTGGATAGCATAACAAAATACTACGTGCCAAAATTCATTCAAATTGGATAAGAATTGCGCACTCTTGAGGCTCAAGAAGTCAAGACCCAAGATCGGTTTAAATGGCAGCTATATAAGGTTATGGACCGATTTGAACCATACTTGGCACAGTTGTTGGATATCGTAACAAAACACGTCGTGCAAAATTTCATTCCAATCGGATAAGAATTGCGCACTCTTGAGGCTCAAGAAGTCAAGACCCAAGATCGGTTTAAATGACAGCTATATAAGGTTATGGACCGATTTGAACCATACTTGGCACAGTTGTTGGATATCGTAGCAAAACACGTCGTGCAAAATTTCATTCAAATTGGATAAGAATTGCGCACTCTTGAGGCTTAAGAAGTCAAGACCCAAGATCGGTTTAAATGGCAGCTATATCAGGTTATGAGCCGATTTCACCCATACTCGGCACAGTTTTTGGATATCATAACAAAACACGTCGTGCAAAATTTCATTCCAATTGGATAAAAATTGCGCTTTCTAGAGGCTCAAGAAGTCAAGACCCAAGATCGGTTTATATGGCAGCTATATCAAAACATGGACCGATATGGCCCATTTACAATACCAACTGACCTACACTAATAAGAAGTATTTGTGCAAAATTTCAAGCGGCTAGCTTTACTCCTTCGGAAGTTAGCGTGCTTTCGACAGACAGACGGACGGACGGACAGACGGACGGACATGGCTAGATCGACATAAAATTTCACGACGATCAAGAATATATATACTTTATGGGGTCTCAGACGAATATTTCGAGTAGTTACAATCAGAATGACGAAATTAGTATACCCCCCATCTTATGGTGGAGGGTATAAAAATGTAGTACCCTATTTTCACCACGGGGTCATTGTGTTTGTAGGTTTGTTTGGTTGTGTGTTCCTTATAGAATCAGAAAGGGCTGAACCAATTTTCTTGAAATTTTCACAGATGGTGGTGAAAATTTCAAGAAAATCGGTTCAGCCCTTTCTGAGTCCATAAGGAACAAACAAACCTACAAACAAACACAAATTGATTTTTATACCCTCCACCATAAGATGGGGGGTATACTAATTTCGTCATTCTGATTGTAACTACTCGAAATATTCGTCTGAGACCCCATAAAGTATATATATTCTTGATCGTCGTGAAATTTTATGCCGATCTAGCCATGTCCGTCCGTCTGACCGTCCGTCCGTCCGTCTGTCTGTCGAAAGCACGCTAACTTTCGAAGGAGTAAAGCAAGCCGCTTGAAATTTTGCACAAATACTTCTTATTTGTGTAGGTCGGTTGGTATTGTAAATGGGCCATATCGGTCCATGTTTTGATATAGCTGCCATATAAACCGATCTTGGGTCTTGAATTCTTGAGCCTCTAGAGTGCGCAATTCTTATCCGATTGGAATGAAATTTTGCACGACGTGTTTTGTTATGACATCCAACAACTGTGCCAAGTATGGCTCAAATCGGTCTATAACCTGATATAGCTGCCATATAAGCCGATCTTGGGTCTTGACTTCTTGAGCCTCTAGAGTGCGCAGTTCTTACCCGATTGAGATGAAATTTTGCACGACGTGTTTTGTTATAATATTCAACAACTGTGCCAAGTATGGTGCAAATCGGTCCATATCCTGATATAGTTGCCATACACACCGATCTGGGGTTTTGACTTCTTGAGCCTCTAGAGTGCGCAATTCTTATCCGATTGGAATGAAATTTTGCACCACGTGTTTTGTTACGATATCCAACAACTGTGCTAAGTATGGTTCAAATCGGTCCATAACCTTATATAGCTGTCATATAAACCGATCTTGGGTCTTGACTTCTTGAGCCTCTAGAGGGCGCAATTCTTATCCAATTTGAATGAATTTTGGCACGTAGTATTTTGTTATGATATCCAACAACTGTACCAAATATGGTTCAAATCGGTTCATAACCTGATATAGCTTCCATGTAAACCGATCTGGGATCTTGACTTCTTGAGCCTCTAGAGGTCGCAATTATTATCCGATTTGCCTGAAATTTTGTACGACGGATTCTCTCATGACCACTAACCACCACCAAACCGGACCATATCTTGATATCGCTCTAATAGCAGAGCAAATCTTTTCTTATATCCTTTTTTTGCCTAAGAAGAGATGCCGGGAAAAGAACTCGACAAATGCGATCCATGGTGGAGGGTATATAAGATTCGGCCCGGCCGAACTTAGCACGCTTTTACTTGTTATATATAAAATTAATATAAACATCATGGTGTATATGGGTTAACATTTTAATTATCCTTATCCCGTTTAAGCTTTTTTATGATTTTAAAAATGCATTGTTATATCCGGGTTGAATTTTGCCACCTAGAAATATCTACAATGAAAAAAAATAAACATAAATCTTCATATAAAGGGTGATTTTTTTGAGGTTAGGATTTTCATGCATTAGTATTTGACAGATCACGTGGGATTTCAGACATGGTGTCAAAGAGAAAGATGCTCAGTATGCTTTGACATTTCATCATGAATAGACTTACTAACGAGCAACGCTTGCAAATCATTGAATTTTATTACCAAAATCAGTGTTCGGTTCGAAATGTGTTCAAATTTTGACAAATTTTGTTCAGCGATGAGGCTCATTTCTGGTTGAATGGCTACGTAAATAAGCAAAATTGCCGCATTTGGAGTGAAGAGCAACCAGAAGCCGTTCAAGAACTGCCCATGCATCCCGAAAAATGCACTGTTTGGTGTGGTTTGTACACTGGTGGAATCATTGGACCGTATTTTTTCAAAGATGCTGTTGGACGCAACGTTACGGTGAATAAACACATTTCGAACCGAACACTGATTTTGGTAATAAAATTCAATGATTTGCAAGCGTTGCTCGTTAGTAAGTCTATTCATGATGAAATGTCAAAGCATACTGAGCATCTTTCTCTTTGACACCATGTCTGAAATCCCACGTGATCTGTCAAATACTAATGCATGAAAATCCTAACCTCAAAAAAATCACCCTTTATATATAAATCAATTTGTATTTGTTTGTAGGTTTGTTTGTATGTTTGTGTGTTCCTTATAGACTCAGAAACGGCTGAACCGATTTTCTTGAAATTTCCACAGATGGTGCATAATGATCACATGGTGCAAATAGGGTACTACATTTTTTGATATCTGAAGGGGGCGGACCTTCCCCCCTACCCTAATTTTCAGAAACGCCAGATCTCGGAGATGGTTGGTGCGATTTAAGCGAAATTTTGTGTGCTCTCATATAGTACCCTAAAAATAAATATTTGGTATCCAAATTTCGGATGGGGTACCTAGAGGGGCCGCCCCACCCTTAAACCTACCAAACATATATTTAGACCAATCACGATGGGACTCAAATGAAAGGTATTGGACTCAAAGGAAAAGTATTTAGGATAAGAAAACGTATCTGATATCCATTTGTAGAACCAAGTGCCAGGGGGACCACCCCAACCCCCAAAACACCCCTAAATCGGACATATTTACCGACCATGGCAATATGGGACTCAAATGATAGATATTTGCGAGTAAAATACGAATCTGATATCCAAATGTGGGACCACGTTTCTAGGGGTCCATCCCTTCCCCAAAACACCCCCAAACAGGACTTATTTACTGACCATGGCAATATGGGGCTTAAATAAAAGGTATTTGAGTGTAGAATTCGAATCTGATATCCAAATATGAGACCAAGTGTTTGGGGGGCCGCTTCTCCCCAAAAACCTCCCCCAAAGGGGACACATTTACGACCATAGCCACATGGGGCTCAAATGAAAGGTCTTTGGGAGTAAAGCACAAATCTAATATCAATATTTGGGAAATAACAGGGTTTTTAGAGTGGAACACGAATCCTATATATACAATATTTTCAAGGCCAAGTGCCGGGAAGTGTATCGTTCTTGCAGTTAAACTGCAACGGACTGCGTGGCAAGATCGATGAGATCGTGGACTTTATGAGTCGGAAGAGCATATTGGTCGCAGCGATCCAGGAAACAAAGCTGACCAACACCTGCAGCTTGCACAGTTGTCACGGTTACAATGTGCTACGTAAGGATCGCTCAAGGAACGGAGGCGGGGGTTTGGCCTTCGTTATACACCATTCCGTGCAGTATAGACCTATCTCGCCTGCGCTTGACGCTAGTGACCCCTACATGGAATGTATAGGGGGTAGCAGTCAGGACTGGTACTGCCGAGATAGAGATATACAACGTGTATATACCGCCGGTTGGTAGCTGTGTCCCGATTAAAGGCCAGGCTTACAACCCCGACATAAGTGGGTTGCTATCTGGCCATAATCGTCTGGTTCTAGGGGATTTTAATGTGCATCACACGTCACGGCATTCTCCCCTAGGTAGCGTGCGACCAGCGTGGCATAGCTTTGGCAGAGCAGATAGATAGCTCCACGTTTTGCACAGTGAATGAGGATGCCCCCACTAGGATTACGAGGAGGGGCAGCAGCTCACCAGACATCTCAATTGCATCCCCTAATCTCCTGAGTGACGTATGCTGGCAAGCCGTCATCTCCTTGGGGTCAGACCACCTCCCCATAATTCTCACCATCGACCGACCACCCGACTTCATAACCTCTGAGTGCCGGACGTTCATTATTATAAGAAGGCCAATTGGACTGGTTTCAGAGAGTATACCAATCGCCGCTTCAGTGAACTGCCACCCCCCTCTGATGTGCTTGTGGCCGAGAGGAAATTCCGAGACATCATTAACGCAGCAGCCGCTCGCTTTATACCAGCGGGTCGAATACCCCAAGTGCGACCCAATTTGACGGAGCAAGCAGTGGTACTCGCAGACGAGCGTGATGAGATTCGTGCTATGGACCCCGCTAACCCCAGAATCAGCGAGCTGAATCTGGAAATAAACAGGGTAGTCAACGAACATAAGCGGAATTTGTGGCTGGAACATTTGGAGCAATGTAACTTATTCACCAGTGTTGGTAAACTGTGGGCACTGTTAAGTCACTCTCGAACCCCGGTAGACGAGATGACAGGACCTCAGCCACTTTTGGCGAGATAACCGTGACTGATCCAAAGAGATGCGCCAGGTTGTTCAACCGTCAATTTATTGTGCATCCCGAGAGAGGCAGGGCAAGGAGGAGAGCCATTCGCAGTATTCGTGGTCACCGAGCCGATGAACAGCAATCACAATTTACCGTGGGCGAAGTTACGAATGTCATCCGTGGCGCCAAATCTTCCAAGGCGATGGGCCCCGACGGAATCTCTACATTGATGTTGAAGAATCTGGATTCACCTGGAGTTGAGTACCCTACCACTGTCCTCAACCTGTCATTGAACACTCTTATAGTTCCCGATGTCTGGAAAATGGGCAGAGTGATCCCGCTACTGAAGCCTGGAAAAGACCCGAGTTTGGAGGAGTCGTACAGACCGATCTCCCTTCTCTCACCAGTGGCAAAGACGCTTGAGGCATTACTCCTCCCGAGCCTCGTAGGAGAATTTCCATTCGCCGAGTATCAACATGGATTTCGGAGACTGCAAAACACAACAACAGCTTTGCATGCAATCACCACACACATTTGCCGTGGCTTCAATCAACCCAGGCCATGTGACAGGACGGTCCTCGTGGCCCTGGACCTATCGAAGGCATTCGACACGGTCAGCCATGCCAAATTATTTGAGGACATCGCCAACACGTCCCTCCAGCCAGGCCTGAAACGGTGGGTCGCGAATTATCTGTGTGGTCGCCAGCCATTGTGGAATTTAGGGATAAGAAGTCGAAACACCGTAGAGTGAAACTGGGAGTTCCCCAAGGTGGGGTGATATCTCCGGCTCTGTTTAACCTCTACCTATCCTCCATCCCACCTCCTCCAGACGGCAGAGATCGTATCATATGCGGACGATTGTACGATCATGGCATCAGGCCCCCCACCCATTGATGACACCTGCGATAGGTTGAACGTCTACCTCAACGAGCTTGCCTCATATTTCACTGCAAGAAATCTGAAGATATCCGCCACCAAATATTCAGCCACACTGTTCACTACAAATACGCGTGAGGTGAAAACTGAGCTGACTGTGATGGTCGATGGAGAAATGATTCCGACCATCAAGTGTCCCAAAATACTTGGCGTCACATTTGACAGCTCTTACACATTCTCCTCACATCCCACAGCAATCTGCAATAAAGTCAAAAGTAGAAACGAGGTCCTCAAGTCACTCGCTGGCAGCACTTGGGGTGCAAACAAAGAAACCTTGTTGACCACGTACAAAGCAATTGGCTGGTCTGTGGTAAGTTATGCAGCGCCAGTGTGGTCACGTCAACTTTGTGACACGCAGTGGAATAATATTCAGATCTGTCAGAATGCCGCCCTCCGAACTGCGACGGGCTGTCTCCTCAGTTCTCATGTGGACCACCTCCATCAGGAGACAAAGATCCTACCAGTGCGAAGACATAACTACATGCTGTCAAAGCAATACCTTTTGGGCTGTTATCGCAGAAACCATCCAAATCATCATCTTGTGGATAGATACCCACCGCCCAGAAGCCTTAAGGTAGATCTACACGATCTAGAGCGTGAGGTTCAGCGCTACAAGAGAGAACCCCTAGATCAAGCGGGTCTGAACAACATTCATGCAGACACGGTAGCAGACGCGGTAATTGGATACCGTGAATGTAGTCCTTGGAGAACGACCGCCACCCATTGCACCTAAGAAATCGACCTCCCCCGACAAACCAGAGTGGTTCTGGCTCAATTACGTTCCGGCAGCTGCAGCCGCCTCAATTCCCACAGAGCTAGTATTGATGCCGACGTGCAAGTTGTATTGGGATGCCCAAAAAGTAATTGCGGATTTTTAAAAGAAAGTAAATGCATTTTTAACTAATCTTAGAATGAACATTAATCAAATATACTTTTTTTACACTTTTTTTCTAAAGCAAGCTAAAAGTAACAGCTGATAACTGACAGAAGAATGAATGCAATTACAGAGTCACAAGCCGTTGAAAAAATTTGTTAACGCCGACTATATGAAAAATCCGCAATTACTTTTTGGGCAACCCAATATGTCCCGATTGTAACCAGGGACCGCACGCTACACGTCACCTGTTTAACTGCCCGACCAGATCCACTCGACTCTGACCCAGATCCCTGTGGACACACCCCATCTTAGTTGCAGAGTTCCTGCGTCTTGACACTCAACAGAATCAAGCAGACGAAAGTTAGAACACAATAAACTGCTACAACAACAACAGGACGTGTTTGCTCACCAAGACAATTTGGGTCGTAAAGAGAGTGGAACTTAATATTTGTAGTTTTTAGGGCCAATACCCCAAACCGGACATATTTACAGACTTTTGCAATAAGGAGTTTAAATAAGATTTGAAAGCGAATTTGATAGCCAATTTTGAGGCCAATGGCAATATGGGGTTCAAATAAATGATATATAGATATATGAGAATAGAGCACGTTGGTGATATATTTTCCGGGCTTAGTGTTTGAGCGACCACCCCAATCCCAAAAACACCCCTAAATCGGCCATGTCAATATGGAGCTTAAATGAAAGGTATTGGGGGGTAGAGCAAGAATTGATATCCATTTTTGGGACCAATTTTCTGGGGGTCTACACCTTTCCCAGAATACCCCACAAACAGCAATTTTTTACTGATCATCGCAATATGGGGCTCAAATAAAGGTATTTGGGAGTAGAATACGAATTTGATATCCAAATGTAGGATCATGTATTTAGGGCATCACCCCTTTCTCAAAACACCCACCAAAAGGGTAAACATTTTTCGACCTTGCAAATATGTGTCTCAAATGGAAGGTATTTGAGATTAGAAAACGAATTTGATAACCTATTTTGGGGCCATGTGTTGAGGGACGCCTCATTGTGTAAACTCCCCTTAACCAATGGCAATATGGGGTTTAAATATTGAAATACAACTATTTTATTTTCGCTATTAAATCCAGGTAATTCATTCGCGAACTATCGATACTAAACTGTAACTAAATTTCATATTAGTTAACTTTTCTCCTAGAAATCACAATGGACTGTCAGAAGGAAGTGTTGATTTGTTTCACTTCAAAGAACATTTATCAGCTTTTTATACCTTTTTAATCCGTTTGTAACACCTCGAAATATTCGTAAGATCGTCTCGACGTTCTGAGTTGATCTAGCCATGTCCGTCCACCCGTCTGTCGAAATCACGATAGTGATCGAACGCGTAATGCTAGCCGCTTGAAATTTTTCACAGATACTTAGTATTGATGTAGGTTGTGGGGGATTGCAAATGGGCCATATCGGTTTAGATTCAGATATAGCTTCAATATAAACCGATCTCCCGATTTGACTTCTTGATCCCTAAAAAGCCACATTTTTTGTCCGATTTGGTTGAAACTTTGCACGTAGTGACAAGTATGATCCGAATCGATCTCTCGATTTGACTTCTTGAGCCCTTACAAGCCACAATTTTTGTCCGATTTGGCTGATATGTTGCATGTGGTGTTCCATTATGACTTCCAACAATTGTCCAACAAGTACGGTCCAAATCGGTCTATAACCCGATAAAGCTCCCATATAAACCGATCTGCCGATATGACTTATTGAGCCCCTGGAAGCCGCAATTTTTGTCCGATTTTGCTATATTTTGCACATAGTCATCCCTTATGACTTCCAACAACTATACTAAGTAAAGTCCAAATCGGTCTATATCCTGGTATAGCTCCCATATAAATCGATCTGCAGATTTGACTTCGTGAGCCCTTACAAGCCGCAATTTTTGTCCACTTTGGCTGAAATTTTGCATGCGGCATTCTGTTACGACTTCCAACAATTATGCCAAGTACGATCCAAATTAGTCCATATAAACCGGTCTCTCGATTATCCTTGTTGGTTCCCAGAAGCTTTAATTTTTGCTGGTTTGACAGAAGTTTGGTATGTACAATAAAATTATTCCCTTCAACTAAATTTATTTTATATAAATTTTTAGCTGTATCCATGGTGGTGGGTTCCCAAGATTCGGTCCGGCCGAATTTGTACTTGTACATGTTTTTATATATGTCGTTGTTGAAAGTTTAAAAAGCTTTAAAATCGTTTCAATAACATTTATTATTTATCACTTGGATTTGCACTTGAATGTACTGCGTCCGTTCACTTCCGCTGCCAAAATTAAAATAATGTTTGCTTGGAGTTGCCGCAAAATTTTTCGTCCATTCAACATGTTATTCTTAAGAATTATATTTCAGAATTGCAAATAGTTATTAAGCAATTAGGTTCTGTTGTTTTATCGTCGACAAATGTGTTATCATATTTCATTAAATATTTGTATTATCACTTTTTTATATAAAGGTTTTATATAATATTTTAAATAATTTCAGTTTCATTCATCAATTTTTGAGCCAAAACTATTTATTTTGCTTTTGACCGTAATAGGTACTTTATTCATTTTTCGTTCGGAGCTATTCGTATATATTTATTGTTGTATTAAATTATGTTGTATATGGAAGTGGTGTAAAAATTATTTTTTAATAATATTAAAAATGAATTATACACATATACTTTATTTTTTATAAAATTTATCAATAAGTTTATATTTGTTGAGTAATTTTTTATTTACTTAATTTGTTAGATATTACTTTTTAAATATTGGGACCACCGTAGTTCAGGTGTTAGCATGTCCGCCTAGATTCAAATCCCCACGAGAACAGTACAAACAATTTTCATCGGTTGTTATCCCCGCCCACTGGCGACACTTATGAGGTATTTACCTTATATAATCAGCCGCGAAAACTTCTCTACCAAAGTGGGTGTCTGTCTGCGGCAAGACATTTGGACTCGGCAATTACAATGAAGTTTCTATCATAGAGCTTAAACTTGTATAGGACAGAACTCATTGATATGGTTTTGTAAATTGCAAATTTTCTTATAAACATCACATTAGAGAACAAAAGAATTCCCTTATTTCAGTGAGTGCTGTCCGATTCCAATTGCTAACTCAACGATAAGCGACCTCGTGTTTATGGCTTAGTCCGAATTGTGTGCCGTTGAGCTAAACCAAAATATACAGAAGTTTAATATAACTGATCTCACGAACGTCGCCAGTATTAATGATAATATTACCACTGATGAAATGTTTTTCTTGTTGAAACTCATGCGTTCATAAGCTGACATGCTTCCCTATCCAAGGCCTGCAAATACCAATTTTAGTTTATTATGCGATAGAAACCATTTCAACGAAATGAAAAAAGTTCTAATAATGTTTTTACGTGCTATTCTATGGCGTAAAATGTACACTGGAGAGAAATAAAAGAAAACATCAAGAACGTCATTCCCCTGAATTTTGTGGCGTCACGATTGAAAAAAGATGGCAAAGGTGTCATAGAACTTTAAAACAATTCTTATAATTAAGGATTTTTAGGACATTTTTATTCCCTCCACCATAAGATGGGGGGTTTACTAATATCGTCATTCTGTTTGTAACTACTCGAAATATTCGTCTGAGATCCCATAAAGTATATATATTCTTGATCGTCGCGACATTTTATGTCGATCTAGCCATGTCCGTCCGTCCGTCTGTCTGTCGAAAGCACGCTAACTTCCGAAGGAGTAAAGCTAGCCGCTTGAAATTTTGCACAAATACTTTCTATTAGTGTAGGTCGGTATAGTAATGGGCCATATCGGTCCATGTTTTGATATAGCTGCCATATAAACCGATCTTGGGTCTTGACTTCTTGAGCCTCTAGAGTGCGCAATTTTTATCCAATTGGAATGAAATTTTGCACGACGTGTTTTGTTATGATATCCAACAACTGTGCCGAGTATGGGTGAAATCGGTCCATAACCTGATATAGCTGCCATTTAAACCGATCTTATGTCTTGACTTCTTGAGCCTCAAGAGTGCGCAATTCTCATCCGATTTGACTGAAATTTTGCACGACGTGTTTTGTTATGATATCCAACAACTTTGCCAAGTATGGTTCAAATCGGGCCATAACCTGATATAGCTGTCATATAAACCGATCTTAGGTCTTGACTTCTTGAGCCTCAAGAGTGCGCAATTCTTATCCGATTGGAATGAAATTTTGCACGACGTGTTTTGTTATGATATCCAATAACTGTGCCAAGTATAGTTCAAATCGGTCCATAACCTGATATAGCTGCCATATCAATCGATCTTGGGTCTTGAATTCTTGAGCCTCTAGAGTGTGCAATTCTTATCCGATTGGAATAAAATTGTGCACGACGTATTTTGTTATAATATCCAACAACTGTGCCAAGTATGGTTCAAATCGGGTCATAACCTGATATAGCTGCCATATAAACCGATCTTGGGTCTTGACTTCTTGAGCCTCCAGAGTGCGCAATTCTTATCCGATTGGAATGAAATTTTGCACGACGTGTTTTGTTATCATATCCAACAACTGTGCCAAGTATGGCTCAAATCGGTTCAAAACCTAATATAGCTGTCATATAAACCGATCTGGGATCTTGACTTCTTAAGCCTCTAGAGGTCGCAATTATTGTCCGATTTGTCTGAAATTATGTACTACGGATCCTCTCATGACCATCAACATACGTGTTTATTATGATCTGAATCGGTCTATAGCCCGATACAGCTCCCATATAAATCGATCTCCCTATTTTACTTCTTGAGCCCCCAAAGGGCGCAATTCGTATTCGAATTGGCTGACATTTTACACAGGTCTCCAACATGTAATAATATATTAATAGCAGAGCAGATCTTTTCTTATATCCTTTTTTACCTAAGAAGAGATGCCGGGAGAAGAACTCGACAAATGCGATCCATGGTGGAGGGTATGTAAGATTCGGCCCGGCCGAACTTAGCATGCTTTTACTTGTTTGTGCTTAAATTAATTGAATGGAAAGAAAGAAAAAAGTAAATTCCAAATTAGGTTGACATTATAACATGGTATGTTTTCAATTTTTATTTATTTTCTATAATTCCGAAATGTTTCATTGCTAAGCTCTCCTGTACTGTACTACATGATGCCTTCATATTTTTTTCAGTGTTTTCCGGATGTTGCCAATTTGTCTATTTTGATTCACCACATTCGACGATTGAACGTCAATCAATTTTTTTTGGGGCTTAATTTGCAACTCAGCGACACGACAGATGTATAGTGTCACACAAATCACACTATATTGCCATGCGCGTATCGGTGCGATCTACATTATTATTAAGCTTCTTGAAGCCTTAACTTTTTTTCAATATTAGCTGAACCGGGCCTGCTCCGCTGCGCTTTCTTTTACTTTATATCGAACAAAATTATTCTTTGAATATTTATTTTCGACAATTGAAGAGCTTTTAGTGAAATACTATGCTACGAATATAGTATATGCATATCGCTTGACTAACAGTATAACACTATAAGTGCCTTTATCTGAATTCCATATGATCTTTATTGGAATACGAATTCGCTCGGAGAGTTTAATGCCAGTCCAAAAAGATTTCATTTCCGCCCTATATTCTCATGATGTCCAATTTATGAGGGTTTTCGGGGGTGAGGTGGATCCCTAGTCACTTGGCCCTGAAAAAAATATCAGCGTCGTGCTATTGTCTCAAATACCATTTATTTAAACCCCATATTGTCATTGGACTAAGCAGAGTTTATAGGATGAGGCGTACCCCAAACACTTGGCCACAAAATTGGTTTTTAAATTAGTTTTCTAATCTAAAATACCCTTTGGGGGGTTTTGGAGGAAAGAGCGGTGCCTCAAATATAAGGTCCCACATTGGGATATTCGTATTCTACTTCCAAATACCTTTATTTGAGCCCCATATTGCGATGGTCAGTAAATAATTGCTGTTTATGGTCTCTTTTGGGAAAGTGTTAGACCCCCAGAATATTGGTCCCGATAGTGGGTATCAATTTCGTGCTCTACTCCCCAATACCTTTCATTTGAGCCCCACATTGACATGGTTAGTAAATATCCCCGATTTAGGGGTGTTCTGAGAAGTGTGGTGGTCCCCCAAACACCATCGTCAGCATCGTGTATCTATATAGATTCGTGGTCTACTCTCAAAAACCTTTCATTTGAGCCCCATATTTCCATAGTCAGCAAATATGACCGGTTTGGGGGTGTTTTGGCGGTGTGGGCTTTCACTCATTGACTTGGCCTTGAAAGTATATATCATATTCGTGTTCTTCTTTAAAAAACCTCTTATTTGAGCGACATATTGCAATGGTCAGCAAATACATCCTATATAGGTGGTGTTATGTTACTTTAACTTTAGGACCCAAATTCGGCACGGACATTGAGTGGTCAAATATATGTGTCACTATTCAATTTTGTAGAACAAAATATTGGCCATTTTGGCAGATATATCCAATTATAAACCGATCTGAACCATATTAAGGTCGGATCTCGTGAGGCTCAGAAAAACTCACTGTTTCAAATTTCAGCGAAATCGGCTAATAAATAAAGCTTCTATGGTCTTCAGTCCCCTTATTGGCAGATCGGTCTATATGGTAGCTATATCTAAATATAGTCCGATCTGAACCATATTTAGGTCGGATGTTGGGATGTGTTAACCTACTCACTGTTTTAAATTTCAGCGAAATCGGGTAATAAGTGAAGCTTTTATTGGCTTCAGACCCCCTATCGGCAGATCGGTCTATATGCCAGCCATATCTAAATATAGTCCGATCTGAACCATAATTACGTCAGATGTCGGCTTAAGCTTAAAGGCTTAAAATAACCCACTGTTTTAAATTTCAGTGAAATCGGGTAATAAATAAAGCTTTTATGGCCTTCAGACCTTTTATCGGGAGATCGGTCAATATGACAGCTATATCTAAATACAGTCCGATATGAACCATAATAACGTTAGATGTCGGGAGGCTCAATATAACCCACTGTTTTAAATGTCAGAGAAATCGGGAAACAAATAAAGTTTTTATGGCCTTCAGACCCTTTATCGGGAGATCGGTCTATATGACAACTACAATAATTTAGTCATTCTGTTTGTAACACCTCGAAATATGCGTCTAAGACCCCATAAAGTACATATATTCTTGATCGTCATGACATTCTAAGTCGATCTAGCCATGTCCGTCTGACTGTCGAAAGCATGCTAACTTTCGAAGGAGTAAAGCTAGGCGCTTGAAATTTTGCACAAATATTCTTTATTAGTGTAGGTCAGTTGGGATTGTAAATAGGACAAATCGGTCCACGTTTTGATATAGCTGCCACCGGTTTTGTATGTGATGTTTTGGTATCACTTTCAACAACTGTGATACCAAATCTGTACATAACCTGGTATAGCTGCCATATAAACTGACCTGGGGTCTTGACTTCTTGAGCGTCTAGAGGGGTGAATGAGGTGTTTTGTTATAATTCCCAACAACTGCGCTTAGTATGGCGCAAATCGGTAAATAACATGGCAAAGCTGTTGTAAACCAATCCCTGATATTGATTTCTTGAGCGTCTGCAGGGCGCAATTCTCATCCGATTTGGCACAAATTTTGTACAACGGCTTGTCTCATGACTTTCTACATACGTGTCCAATATGGACTGAATCGATTCATAGCTTGATACAGCTCCCATATTTTTTTCTCCTGATTTTTTTTCTTGAGCCACTACATGGCGCAATTCTTATCCGAATGGACTGAAATATTACACAATGACTTCTCCAATGTTCAGCATTCAATTCATTTATGGTCCGTATCAGACTATAACATGATGTAGCTCCACTAACATAACATTTCCTATTCATTATTCTTTGTTTGCTTTAAAAGAGATACCGCGCAAAGAATTCGACAATTTCTTTCCATGGTGGAGGGTATATAAGATTCGGCCCGGCCGAACTTAGCACGCTCACACTTGTTTGGTTTTTTTTTTTAACTCGGCGCCCTCTTTAACTCGCATAACTTTTATTTGAGCCCTATAATGCAATGGTCGACATTAAAATCCTGTTTTGGTAGAGTTTTAAGATGGGGACATTTCACCTCGAATGTGGATATCGAATTCGTGTCATTGAAGGTCTGTTCTACTCCCTTATAGTTTTCTTTGGACGCCTATATTGTAGTGGCTGAATATGTCGGGTTTGTAGTGTATTTTGAGAGTGAGCTGTCCAGCCAGATACTTGGCTATTAAAGTAAATTTAAGCTTCGTGCTATTCTCTGAAATCTGTTTAAATGAGCCCCATATAATCATAGTCGGTTCATAAATCCTGTTTCATGTGAGCCCTATATTGTCATGATTGGTGTATATATCCATTTGCGGGATGTTCTTTTTGACGTAGGGATGGTATCTCAAACATTTCGCATTTTTTTACATTCGTGCTCTACTCTCAAATACCTTACTTAAGCCCAAAATTGTCATGGTCGATTAATATGTACGGGTTGGAGGGGTTTTTGGGGCTGGGAATGGCACTCCGCAACTTTGCCCTAAAAATAGGTATCTAATGCATTATTACTCCCAAAAATCTTTCATTTAGATCCCATATTTGTATGTTTGGGAAATAAGTTCAATTAAGGGAGTGCGTTAAGGTTTACCCGCAAACACTCGGCCCCAAAACTGTATTCGTTTTCAACTCTCAAATGCCTTTCATTTGAGTCTCAAGTTGTCATGATGGGCCAAATAACCTATTTGAGGTGCTTTAAGGAGGTTAAGCGCTACCTAGAACCTTGCCACAAATTTTAATGTTGTTTTCCTAATCTACTCCCAAATTGTTTTCATTTGAGTCCCATATAGCCACGGTCGGCTAATATGCCCATTTGGGATGTTTTTTTGGGTGGGGAAACCACCCATTACACATATTGACATTAACCTCCAATATGTCCGTTTGGGGGAGTTTTGGGGTTGGGGCGGCCCGCTGGGTACTAAGTCTGAAATTTCAAGACCATATTCGAATTCTATTTTCCAATACCTTTCATTTGATAGCCATATTGTTCCGATCGGTCCACTTTTGATTTTGTGTGCTATTTTTCGGATAAAGGGAATGTGCCCCTCTTACGATATCGAACTATTATACAACCTATGTTTCCTTCCACAAAAATCTACACAATCTGTTTAAAATTTTAAGAAAATCGGTTCAGCCGTTTTTCATTCTGCGGAGTAAACAACCCCACATTTTTTTGCAAAATCGAAAATTGCCAAAATTCTTCTGTTACTATGAAATTGGTAAAGATACGTAAATTGTTTTCATTTGCGCTCATTTTTGCTCTCAAACTAGTTTTATGACTTCAATAGGTTATTGTTTGTGTCGGTCTATTGGTTTTAAATGACTTTTACTTCCAACAAAATTTTACGCAAACAAACTGAAAACATTGACCAACTGTAAGTGTTAAAGATTTCAAAAAATATATCTGCTTAAATGATGTCACTAATTTCTTCTACGAACTTTATTAAAATCTGTCGAAAGTCCGTTTTTGATGGAAAAGATGTCCGGTAAAAACTGCATAAGTATTAAAGTTTCCCTAATTTATCTATCCATCCATATAAAGGGTGATTTTTTTTAGGTTAGGATTTTCATGCATTAGTATTTGACAGATCACGTGGGATTTCAGACATGGTGTCAAAGAGAAAGATGCTCAGTATGCTTTGACATTTCATCATGAATAGACTTACTAACGAGCAACGCTTGCAAATCATTGAATTTTATTACCAAAATCAGTGTTCGGTTCGAAATGTGTTCAAATTTTGACAAATTTTGTTCAGCGATGAGGCTCATTTCTGGTTGAATGGCTACGTAAATAAGCAAAATTGTCGCATTTGGAGTGAAGAGCAACCAGAAGCCGTTCAAGAACTGCCCATGCATCCCGAAAAATGCACTGTTTGGTGTGGTTTGTACGCTGGTGGAATCATTGGACCGTATTTTTTCAAAGATGCTGTTGGACGCAACGTTACGGTGAATGAACACATTTCGAACCGAACACTGATTTTGGTAATAAAATTCAATGATTTGCAAGCGTTGCTCGTTAGTAAGTCTATTCATGATGAAATGTCAAAGCATACTGAGCATCTTTCTCTTTGACACCATGTCTGAAATCCCACGTGATCTGTCAAATACTAATGCATGAAAATCCTAACCTCAAAAAAATCACCCTTTATATAAAAATGAATTTGTGTTTGTTTGTTTGTGGGTTTGTGAATTTGTTTGTTCTGTATAGACTCAAAAAAAGGATTAACCGATTTCTTTCAAATTTTCACAGATTGTGGGGAGTGGTCCGGAAGGAGCAATAGGACCTTCCCCCTTACCCTAAAAGTACGACCCCAAAATAAACGTGAACCGATCGGAACAATATGGGATTCAAATGAAAGGTATTCAAGGGTAGACTACGAATTTCATATTAAAAATTGGCTCCAAGTAACTGGGAAGCCGCCCCAACCCCAAAACACCCTAAAATAGGTGTAATGGACGATAATGACAATATGGGACTCAAATGAAAGGTATCTGGGAGTAGATTACGAAAATGGTCAGGAAGGAGGAAAAGGCTTTTTAGTTTTTTTGATATTGGAAGGGGGCGGACCCTCCCCCGTTACTCCAAAAACACCACCTAAAATCAAAAGTGGACCAATAGGGACAATATGGATATCAAATGAAAGGTATTGGGAAGCAGAATACGAATATGGTACTAAAAATTGGGATCAAATATGCGAGGGGTCGTCCAACACCAAAAACTCCCCCACACAAACATATTGGACGTAAATATCAATATGGGACTCAAATGAAAGGTATTCGGGACTAGACTACGAATATTACATAAAAAATTAGGTCCAAGTAATTGGGGGTCTCCCCACCCTCAAATAGGAATATAATACGATCCTAGCTAGGTGAGCCTCAAATTAAAAGCATTTGGTAACAGATTACGAATATGACATTAAACTTTGTGTCCAAGAATCTAGGTGGTGCTTTACCTCCCCATTAAAACAATGGGAGAACAAGTGATAGATATTTTTAAGTGGAGTGCGTCATTCAAATTTGTGCTCAAGTGGCAGATGGAGTGAGGCGTCCCCCACGAAACGGCTGTGTGCATCAATTATGACAATATGGGGTTAAGTTCAAAGTATAAAGTCGTGGACTGCGAATTGGAAATCTTTATCCTGTTCATACATCTAGCGGACAACCTCACCTCGAAACAGTTGATCAATTATAATGACCTAACAGGACACTGCCGCCGTACCCACAAATTTATGACGTTCAGTGTGATAGGGGCAGTTGCAAACCTTAAGTCAAGGTGACCGCCATTTTTAGCTCATCGACAAGGAGCCTTCTTTTCCTGGACAAGTCCAAACAATATGCTGCTGGGCAACACTTTCATGTTCGAAAGTTTTACACGGTTTTATTACTAAGAACTGTCGCTGTCGCCACCGCACCTAACATAAATACCGGCAAATTAGTTCTCTACCACTGAGAATCGTTTAATATGGCAATTTGATTTGATTTAAAAAATACTAAATTATGACTATTCAAAAAGTAGCCATATAGTTAGTTATAGACAACTAACACATGATGATCAATGTTATAGGCGCTAAGCCGCTCCAAGCGAGTAGCATAAAAGCTCCAACAGATGGGAGAAATGTAAAATGCTCAGTCGTTTATACATATGTGATTGCGCAAGTATCCAGGGCGACATGGAACGGAGAACTTTTATGTTATTTGAGTATTAAAGTCTAAACAATTTCCTTATCGATGGCAGCACTAATATTAAAATAAGCGCCATCTATTCTGTTTGCAAATGGATCAACTGAATGGAGACGCCACCACGAACAGAGAGAGTGCAGAGTTGCAAAAATTTATCATGCAGCATTTATTTTTGTTATAGCAACCGATCGGTCCGTAAAATAAAGAAAAAAAATAAAGTCTAGGAATTTTGTTGCGGTTGTTTGCTGTACTACTTTTTGCAAATTTCCCACCCTAAGATAGATAATACAGGTAGTTTATGTGGCTAATTTGTCATAGATAAAAATTTATTTAGTAGAGTGCGAATATCCAAGTTTGTGTTAAACTGTTAAAGGGGAAGGCTCAATAAACGTACACAGAATATAAGCTGTTGGAGAGCAGCTTACGTTTCAGAGGTGACATTTTTCTACACCTTGAAAGCGAAAGCTCAGTGGAGCGGGTTTGATTGAAAATTTAGCTGAAAGATAAGAAGCCTCCTTTTTATAGTCGAGCGCAAGTGGCATGTCGATGAGCACTCATTTTTTTTTTTGGTTTTGTCACTCGATTCGTTCGCCAAGTCATTGATAACAGCTGATTTTTTGAAGGGAAAATAGCTGTTTTCAATGACTTGGCGAATGAATCGAGTGACAACAGTAAAAGCGGGAAATGTTCGACCGGGCCAAATCATACATGCCCTCTACCATGGATCTCATTTGCCATTTTTTTGCCCAATATCTCTTTATAGGCAAACAAAGGATAATGGATATAAATTGCAAAGCTATTGGAGCTATTTCAGGTTATCAACCGATTCGGACCATGCTTGGTTTGGCTGTTGGAGACCATGATAGAAGTCATTGTGCAGCCATATCAACCAAAATTGGATAAGAATTGACCCCTATAGTGGCTTAAGAAATAAAATCGGGAGATCGGTTCATATGGGAGCTATATCAGGTGATGGACCCATTCAGACCATATTTGGCACGAATGTGGAAGGTTATAGAAGTCGTCAAAATAATATTTAGCCAAATCGCATAAGAATTGCGCCCTCTAGAGGCTCAGAGAGTCATATTAGGAGATGGGCATATGTGGGAGCTTTCGATTGAATTTAAAAATAGACAAAATAATGACAATGTGATTGGAAACAACAGCGAGCATCACCTACAACAAATTCAGCGCCATCTATTGGGAGATAGACATTTTTTGAGTGTGTTCAAAGTTGATCATATGCTTTTCACTACTGTTTTGAGAAGTTTTCTGTCCTTCGAATAAATAAAATAAAGGAACTAACCTTTGACTGTTTTCGGTATTTTATGTTTAACCCTCCTACCCTGGGACAAGCTTCCACAATAGTCCAAAAGTTCTATAAAAACATGGCCGCAAAATATATACATAACTTAGTGAATGCAAAGAGGAGTAATTCAAAAGAAAGTTATAATTCATATGGTCTAAAAGGAAGCGCTGCGAAGCGGGCCGGGTTCAGCTATCTTATATATAAATAACCAATTTATGTTTGTTTGTCGGTTTATTGGTTTGTTCCGTTTAGACTCAAATACTGCTGAACCGATTACCTTGAAATTTTCACAGATTGTGTAGGTTGGTGGAAGGAATCATAGGCTATATAATTTTTTGATATCGGAATGGGGGCGGACCCTCTCCCTTACCCTGACAGTACTACCCAAAAATAAAAGTGGACCGATCGGGACAATATAGGATTCAAATGAAAGGTATTCAGGAGTAGAGTACGAATTTCATATAAAATTAGGTCCAAGTAACTGGGGGGCTTCCCCAACCCCAAAACCCCATAAAATAGGTTTATTGGACGATCATGACAATTGTAGACTCAAATGAAAGGAATTCGGGAGTAGATTGCGGATATGGGCAGGAGGGATGAAAAGGTTTTATAATTTGTTGATATCGGAAGGAGGCGGGCCCTCTCCCGTTACCCTAAAAATACAACCCAAAATAAAAAGTGGACCGATATGACAATATGGGTATCCAATGAAAGGTATTGAAGAGTAGAAAGCGAATGTGTATAAAACTTGTGTTCAAGTACCCAAGAAGTCGCCCTAACTCCAAAATTCCTCCAAGCAGACAAATTGAACTCTCATATCAATATAGGGCTCAAATGAATGGTATTCGGGAGTAGGTTACGAATTTGGGATACAAAATCAGATTGAAGTATAAGGTGTCACACGAACTTCGCGAAGACGCCCCAAATGGGTATATTAATCAGTTATGAGTATATGGCACTTAAAGCATCTTAAAATACTTAATTTCAGCCCGATATTCTCATGATGTCTGATTTAGTGGTGTTTTCGGGGGAGAGGTTGTCCCCCAGACACTTTGCCCTGAAAAATATCAACATCGTGCTCTTCTTTCAAAAAACGTTTATTTAAACCCCATATTGCCATTGGTTTAGGAAAGCTTACAGGATGAGGCGTCCCCCAAACATATGGCCAAAAATAGGTTATCAAATTTGTTTTCTAATATTAAATAACACATATTGGCATGGTCGAAAAATTTTTATCCTTTGCGGGGTGTTTCGGGGAAGGGGTGATGCTCTAAATACATGGTCCTAAATTTGGATATCAAATTCGTATTCTACTCCCAAATACCTTTATTTGAGCCCCATTTTGCGATGGTCACTAAAAAATGCTGCTTGTGGGGTATTTTGGGAAAGGGGTTGAACCCCAAAAATTGGTCACGAATGTGGGTATCAATTCTTGCTCTACCCCCCAATACTTTTCATTTAAACTCCACATTGACATGGTCGGTAAATATGGCCGATTTAGGGGTGTTTTGGGGATTGGGGTGGTCCCCCAAACACTTAGCCCGGAAAATATGTCACCAACGTGCTCTATTCTCACATATCTATATATCATTTATTTGAACCCCATATTGCAATTGGCCTCAAAATTGGATATCATATTCGTTTTCAAATCTCATTTAAACTCCTTATTGCAAAAGTAAGCAAGACCCAAGTAGTCTTGGTGAGCAAATTCTTCCTATTTGGGGGTTGTTATGGTGGTGGGACGTCCGCTAGACAGTTGGTCCCTAATGTTGATATCAGATACGTGGTCTACTCCCAAATACTTTTAATTTGAGCCCCATATTTCCATAGTCGGCAAACGTGACCGGGGGTGTGTTTTGGGGGATGGGCGGCCACTCAGTAAGTTGGCCTTGGAAATATATATCGGATTCGTGTTCCACTCTAAAACCCCTCTTATTTGAGCCTCATATTGCAAAAGTCAGCAAATACTTACTATTTGGGTATTGTTGTGGGGGTGGGGTGGCCCCATAGACACTTTTCCCGAATATTGATATCAGATTCGTGCTTTACTCCCAAAGACCTTTCATTTGAGCCCCATGTGGCTATTGTCGTAAATGTGTCCACTTTGGGGGAGGTTTTTTGGGGAGAGGCGGCTCCCGAAACACTTGGTCCCATATTTGGATATAAGATGCTAATTCTACACTCAAATACCTTTAATTTAAGCCCCATATTCCCATGTTCAGTAAATAAATCCTGTTTGGGGTGTGTTTTGGAGAAGGGGTCCACCCCCCAGAAACGTTGTCCCACATTTGGATATCAGATTCGTATTGTACTCCCAAATACCTTTCATTTGAGTCCCATATTGCCAGGGTCGGTAAATATTTCCGATTTAGAGGTGTTTTGGGTGTTGGGGTGGTCCCCCTAGCACTTGGGTCGACAAATGGATATCAGATACGTTTTCTTATCCTAAATACCTTTCATTTGAGTCCCATATTGTCGTGATTGGCCTAAATATATATTTGGTAGGTTTTAGGGTGGGGCGATCCCCCTAGGTATCCCATCCGAAATTTGGATACCAAATTTTTATTTTTAGGGTACTATATGAGAGCACACAAAATTTCGCTTAAATCGCACCACCCATCTCCGAGATCTGGCGTTTCTGAAAATTAGGGTAAGGGGGAGGGTCCGCCCCCCTTTCAGATATGAAAAAATGTAGTACCCTATTTTCACCACGGGATCATTATGCACCATCTGTGAAAATTTCAAGAAAATCGGTTCAACCGTTTCTGAGTCTATAAGGAATACACAAACAAACAAACATACAAAACTTCAAACAAACACAAATTGATTTTTATATATAATCATATGTCCTTATCGGTCCACTTTTGATTTGGGGTGATGTTTTTGGGGTAACGGTGGAGGGTTTGTCCCTTCCGTTATCAATAAATTAAAAAGCCTTTTCTTACTTCGTAATCTAAAGCCGATTACCTTTCAGTTGGTTCCAATATTGTCATGATCGTCAAATAAACCAATTCTAAGGGGATTTGGTGCTGGGGCGGCCCTCCAGGTATTTGGACTTTCATTTAAATCCCATATAGTCCCGATTTTATTTTTGGGTAGTACTTTTGGGGTAAGGTGGAGGCTCCGCCCGCCTCCCTATATCAAAAATTATATAGCCTATGTTTCCTTCCAGACCAACCTACACAATCTTTGAAAATTTCATGGTAATCGGTTTAGCCGTTTTTGAGTCTACACGGAACAAACAAGCAAACCGACAAACAAGCAAACAAACACAAATTGAATTTTATACGTAAGAAGTTGAGCCCGGCCCGCTCTGCTGCGCCCGAATATGGTATGTTGGAGAGGAGTCCTCTAAATTTGAATATTTTTGCGTAATTGTAGTTGAAAATGTATTCCAATTTTTCTATGGATTTTTCTACACTCAAGTACCTCTTATTTAAACCCCACATCGCAATGGTCAGAAAAAGTTCTTCTTGGTGTGTGGTGGAACCTCACAGACTTCGTCCCAAAAGTAAAAGTCAATTTCGTGCTCTATTCCCAAAGACCTTTCATTTAAGATACATATTGCCATGGTCGGTAAATATGTCCGATTTGAGGGGTTTTATGGTGGTGGGGTGACCCACGAAACACTTAGTTCCGCAATTGGACATCATATTCGTTTTCTACTCTCAAATACCTTTAATTTGAGTCCCACACAGTAACTTGTTAGGTCATTATAATTGATCGACTGTTTTGAGCACAAATTTGAATGACGCACTCAACTCAAAAAAATCTATCACTCTATCAATGTCATATTCGTAATCTGCTCTCAAATGCCTTTTATTTGAGTTTCATCATTGGGGAGCTTATCGGGGTTGGGGCGACCATCAATTACTCGGACCTCGTTTTTTATGCCATATTCGTAGTCTACTCCCGAATACATTTCATTTGAGTCCTTTATTGATATATACGTTCAATGTGTCTATCTGGAGCAGTTTTTGGGGTTGGGCGACCCCTTGGATACTTGAACCCAATTTTTTATACCACATTCGTTTTCTATTCTCCAATATCATTCATTTGATATCCATATTGTCCCTATCGGTCCACTTTTGATTTTGTGTGGCGTTTTGTGGTAAAGGGGTAGGGTCCGTTCCTTTCCAATATCTACAAATTATATAGCCTATACGTCCTCTCTGACCATATTCGTAATGTCATTATCGTCCAAAAAACCAATTTAGGGGGTTTTGGGGTCGGGGCGGCCCCCAATTACTTGGACTCAATTTTTAATATGGAATTCGTACTCTACTCTTGAATACCTTTCATGTAAGTCCCATATTGTCCCAATCGGTCCACTTTTATTTTTGGGTGGTACTTTTGGGGTAAGTAGGAGGGTCCGCTCCCCTTGCGATATCAAAAAATTATATAGCCTATTGCTCCTTCCGGACCATATTCGTAATCTACTCCCGAATACCTTTCTTTCGAGTCCCATATTGTCATTATTAAGCCGTTTTTGAGTCTATACGGAACAACCAAATTTACAAACCCACAAACTAACATACAAATATACAAACAAACAAACAAACAAATAAAACAAATAAACTAACAAACATACAAACAAACACAAATTCATTTTTATATATATAGACTAGCCGAACCGGGCCCGCTCCACTGCGCCTTCTTTAACTCTCTAATGTCTTTTTAGGGTGGGAACCCTTCGGCCTGAATGTGGATATCGAATTCGTGCCACTGTAGCCCATGTCCGCCTTTGACGCTGAACGCCGCGTTCGAATCCTGGCGAGAAAATCGAAAAAACTTTGAAGCGGTGGTTATGCCCTCTTAATGCTGGCGACATTTGCGAGGTACCATGCCATGCATGGTCATGTATAAAATTCTCCCCAAAGAAGTGTCGCACTGCGGCATGCCGTTCGGACACGGCTATAAAAAAGGTCCCTTATCATTGGGTTTAAACTTAATTCGGAAAGCACTCATTAATGTGTGAGAAGTTTGTCCTGCTCGGTTCATGGGCAAAATTTTACTCTACTCCCAAATGCCTTTCTCTTGAGCCCAACACTTGGCCCTTAAAGTAAATAAAAGCTTCGTGCTTCTCTTTCAAAAACATTTTATGTGAGCTCCATATTGCCATGATCGGTAAATAAGTTCTGTTTGAGGGTGGAGCCCAGGGTCCTTGTCGCAAGGAAGAATATGAATTTCACACTCCACTCTCATATAGCTTTTATAAAAGTCACATAATGCAATGATCGGTAAATACGTCCGAGGGGCGACCCCCAAACTCATGGCTCTTCGATTGAATATTAAATTTCGTTTTTTTCTTCTCAAGCACCTTTCGTTTAAGCCCTATATGGTCGTGATTGGTCTATATATACATTTGCCCAACAATGGAAACAGTGTTTTTTTGTAGGTGACTGTAAGTGTGCAAACAAATTTCGAACGAATCGCATTACCAATCTGCTATATCTGGTGTTTTTGAAAATTAGGGTAAAAAGAAGTGCTTTTTTGGGGAGGGATGACCGCTTAGACATTTCGACTCAAATATCGATATTAAATTTGTGCTTCACTCCCAAATCTCTTTAATTTGAGCCCCATATTGCCATTGTCGGTAAACGTGGACCGATTGGACCGTTCTTTACCCCCAAATACCGTTAATTTGAGCCCCATATTGCCATAGTCGGAAATGAAGTTCACTTTAGGGCGTATTCCCAAACACTTGGCTACAAAATTGGATATCAGATTAGTTTTATGCTCTTAAATACTTTTTATTTGAGTCCCATTTTGTCATAATGGGTCAATGAACCTATTTGACGTCTAGAAAAAGCGACACCTAGACTTGAACGCAAATTTAAATTTTTGAGTCCCATATAGTTATGGTCGGCTAAAGTGGCCATTTGGGCCTATTTGGGGGTGGGGCGACTTCCCATTATTTGGATCTAATTTAATATTCCATATTTGTAATCTACTGCCGAATACTTTTTATTGGGTCCCATATTGACATGAACGTCGAATATGTATATTTAGATGAGTTTTGGCGTTGGGGCAGCCTGCTGGGTACTTCGAACCAGATTTAAACACGATGTTTGTTTCCTTGTCTCTAATACCTTTCATTTGATGCATATATAGTTCCTATTTGCCAACTTTTGATATTGAGTGGTGTTATGTAGTTTGGGGAAGGGTCCGCCCCCATCCGATATCAAAAAATTATATAGTCTATGTTTCTTTACAGACCAACCTACACAATCTGTGAAAATTTTAAGAAAATCGGCTAAACCGTTTTTGAGTTTACGCAACAAACAAATAAACCGAGTGCCATATACTCATAACTGATTAATATACCCATTTGGGGCGTCTTCGCAAAGTTGGTGTGACCCCCTATACTTCAATCTGAGTTTGTATCCAAGATTCGTAATCTACTCCCGAATACCATTCATTTGAGCCCCATATTGATATGAACGTTTAATTTGTCTGCTTGGGGGAATTTTGGGGTTAGGGTGGCTTCTTGGGTACTTGCAACCAAGTTTTATACACATTCGCTTTCTACTCTTCAATACCTTTCATTGGATACCCATATTGTCATATCGGTTCACTTTTTATTTTGGGTTGTGTCTTGGGGTGACGGGAGAGGTCCGCCTCCTTCCGATATCAACAAATTATAAAACCTTTTCATCCCTCCTGCCCATATCCGCAATATACTCCCGAATTCCTTTCATTTGAGTCTACAATTGTCATGATCGTCCAATAAACCTATTTTATGGGGTTTTGGGGTTGGGGAAGCCCCCCAGTTACTTAGACCTAATTTTATATGGAATTCGTACTCTACTCCTGAATACCTTTCATTTGTCCTTATTGTCCAGATCGGTTCACTTTTATTTTTGGGTAGTACTGTCAGGGTAAGGGAGAGGGTCCGCCCCCATTCCGATATCGAAAAATTATATAGCCTATGATTCCTTCCACCAACCTACAAAATCTGTGAAAATTTCAAGGTAATCGGTTCAGCAGTATTTGAGGAATATATATACGGAACAAACCAATAAACCGACAAACAAACACAAATTGATTTTTATATAAAGGGTGATTTTTTTGAGGTTAGGATTTTCATGCATTAGTATTTGACAGATCACGTGGGATTTCAGACATGGTGTCAAAGAGAAAGATGCTCAGTATGCTTTGACATTTCATCATGAATAGACTTACTAACGAGCAACGCTTGCAAATCATTGAATTTTATTACCAAAATCAGTGTTCGGTTCGAAATGTGTTCATTCACCGTAACGTTGCGTCCAACAGCATCTTTGAAAAAATACGGTCCAATGATTCCACCAGCGTACAAACCACACCAAACAGTGCATTTTTCGGGATGCATGAGCAGTTCTTGAACGGCTTCTGGTTGCTCTTCACTCCAAATGCGGCAATTTTGCTTATTTACGTAGCCATTCAACCAGAAATGAGCCTCATCGCTGAACAAAATTTGTCAAAATTTGAACACATTTCGAACCGAACACTGATTTTGGTAATAAAATTCAATGATTTGCAAGCGTTGCTCGTTAGTAAGTCTATTCATGATGAAATGTCAAAGCATACTGAGCATCTTTCTCTTTGACACCATGTCTGAAATCCCACGTGATCTGTCAAATACTAATGCATGAAAATCCTAACCTCAAAAAAATCACCCTTTATAAGATAATAAAACGAGAATTAAGAGAATATTCATATAGTATAAAGTCTTAGAAAATCTTTTGTTAATGGATTGTCTTTCGGAAAAATTTTCTTAAAAAAAATTAACTCCTTTGGATTAAATTCGGGTTTGGATCACATATACTGCACTTCGAATTTTTATATAGAAGTCCAAACTCAGAAAGGGAGGCTTCCATGAACAGCTTTGACGCCCTTTCTGATTCCATTACAAATTTGTTGGAGGATTTTCTGGGCAGTGAAATCGTTGTCACTGGGGATTTCAATGTCCACAACTCCTCCTGGCTTTCCCATTCGAGTCATACGACTCCTGAGGGCCAATACGTTGAGCTTTTCGCTGCACACAATGGTTTGGCGCAACTAGTGAACGAACCGACAAATAACACATGTGTCCAAGGGCACCAAAATAATACTCTTGACCTTTTTATAACTTCACACCCTGTAAAGTATGAAGTTAATACTCTCTCACCTCTTGGTAAGTCCGATCACTGCATTGCGTTAGCATCTTCTTTGTATTTTGCTCTTCGTACTGCTTCCTCCTAAGAAGCGGTCAATATTTTTATACGAAAAAGCACGTTGGGCTGAGCTCAAAATATTTTTTCTAACTTGTGGAGTTAAAAGTGTTAAGACTATAACTGCTAAATCAGACGACAAAAGTTGGTTTAACCAGACATACAGAGATGCTGTCAGATCGAAAGAGGTGGCATTCAGGAACTGGCGCTTGGATAAAAATGTCAATACTGAACTGCTGGACAAGCAGGTAAGATCTTCGTGTGCCAATGTGCTTAGGGAAATTTCTTTATGAACAGCGTCTGCGTACTAAGGTTCTTGCCTCTACACGAGAAAGTAAATGCTTTTGGTCGTTCGTGAAAAGAGTAAAGGGTAGTTCTTCATCTATTCCAACTCTTGTTAAGGATGATCAAACGTTCACTGACCCAGTTGATAAGGCTAACCTGTTGGCTGATATATTTGCAGGGAACTCTTCCCTGCAGGATAGAAATTAACCACTCCCCTCAATCGAAAATGTATCTGGCGTCATGCCCTAAATATTTTTTCGAACTCGTCGAGTAAAAAGGGTTCTCGAGAATCTAGACGTAAATAAATCCCCGGGCCCGGATGGCATATCAACACTTGTCTTACAAAAGTGTTCTTCGACGCTCGTTCGTCCATTACGCAACCTTTTCAACCTTGCCTACCGTGCGGGAGTCTTCCCGGCGTGTTGGAAGGTTGCGAACGTTCGGCCAATACCTAAGAAGGGTGAGGCAAACAACCCTGTGAATTATCGGCCAATTGCGATATGCTCCGCTCTCTCCAAGGTCATGGAGAGCATGGTTAATCACCATCTTGTGAGGTATTTAGAGTCTCATGGCCTTCTTAGCGACCAACAGTATGGGTTTCGCAGAAATCGCTTTACGTCACACAAAAGATTCGCTGACCCATTACGGTCATCTTTGTCTCTCGACGATGTGTATGTTGAGCAATCAGGAGCTCTTGATATTCTGGGCCTGAAAATACAAAGTGATGTCCATTGGGCTAAACATGTATTTGAAGTGTCGAAAGAAGCATTCAAAGTTTAGGCTTCTTTAAACGGTGTAAGAATTACTTCATTCCGTCTAATCTTCTTAACATCTACACCACTTTCATAAGGCCGAAAGTGGAGTACAAGTCACATATATAGGTTGGAGCTTCAAAATCATCCCTGGAGCTACTGGACCGTGTACAGAGGAGAGCGATGGCGTTGATTGGGGACAGTGGGGTATCCAACTCTATTGCCCCCCTTCATCATCGTCGCAATGTGGGTTGTTTGGCGCAGTTCTATCGGAACTTTTATGGTGTGTGTTCGTCTGATATTGGTTTTCTTATTCCTGATGTAAGGATGTATGTCAGGAATACTAGACTCACACCCGTTTGTAATTGATTGGCCAGCGAACCGCACAATGCATTATAGAGAGAATTCTTATTTCGCCCGAATCGTTCGTATTTGGAATCGACTTCCGGCTAATGTTTTTCCCAGCCACTTTGACATCCAAAGATTTAAAACAAAGACACAATAAGCACTACATCCTTTTCCCCCGTCCAATTCCTAATTTCCTCTCGACAACGCAGCACTGCATTCATAAGGGACATCCCCTGAGTGTTGGTTGATAGAAAAAAAAACTTTCGTTTAAAACAATCACAAACAATCCCATGGCAGCCGGTTGTACGCACCGGATTGACCCGATGGAATCTTCATCGGCAAGGGCTGCCGCCTCAGTGTACGTGTTCGTCTTTTTTCGTCATGGGAGAGGCACATCCCGGAGTGCCTTCTCCGTATGCTTCTGGTCCGTGCCAGGATTGAAAAGAACCCCGGACCCTGGTTCTGTTCATTTTGCCAGAACCGCCTTCATCATCGGTCAGTGTCGGTGAGGTGTAACCGGTGCTTGGAGTGGGTACATTTCCGTTCTTGCTCTGGCCTAACCTCGCTACGGGAGTATAGTCATACTGGCTATGTCGCTAGGTGCTGTACGAACATAGCCAGCAGTGGGTCACAAGCGTCGCCGTCGTCGCCTTCGGCGTCCTCGTCGTCGGACTATGTGACCCCCCCGACCTCTCCCGTACGGCAATTTATGCAACGACAGCACCCTAGCCCTACTATTGCCAGGCCAGTGTCGGGAAATGTATCGTTCTTGCAGTTAAACTGCAATGGACTGCGAGGCAAGATTGATGAGATTGTAGATTTTATGAGTCGGAAGAGCATATCGGTCGCAGCGATCCAGGAGACAAAGCTGACTAACACCTGCAGCTTGCACAGTTGTCACGGCTACAATGTGCTACGTAAGGATCGCTCAAGGAATGGAGGTGGGGGATTGGCCTTCGTTATACACCATTCCGTGCAGTATAGACCTATCTCGCCTGCGATTGACGCTAGTGACCCATACATGGAATGTATGGGGGTAGCAGTCAGGTCCGGTACTGCCGAGATAGAGATATACAACGTGTATATACCGCCGGTTGGTAGCTGTGTCCCGATTAATGGCCAGGCCTACAGCCCCGACATTAGTGGGTTGCTATCTGGCCATAGTCGTCTGGTTCTGGGGGATTTTAATGCACATCACTCGTCATGGCATTCTCCCCTAGGTAACGACCAGCGTGGCATAGCTTTGGCAGAGCAGATAGATAGCTCCACGTTTTGCACGGTGAATGAGGATGCCCCCACTAGGATTACGAGGAGGTGCAGCAGCTCGCCAGACATCTCAATCGCATCCCCTGATCTCCTGAGTGACGTATCCTGGCAAGCCGTCATCTCTTTGGGGTCAGACCACCTCCCCATAATCCTCACCATCGACCGACCACCCGACTTCATAACCTCTGAGCGCCGGACGTTCATCAATTACAAGAAGGCCAATTGGACTGGCTTCAGAGAGTATACCAATCGCCGCTTCAATGAACTGCCACCCCCCTCTGATGTGCTTGTGGCCGAGAGGAAATTCCGAGACATCATCAACGCAGCAGCCGCTCGCTTTATACCAGCCGGTCGAATACCCCAAGTGCGACCCAATTTCCCGGCGCAAGCAGTGGTACTCGCAGACGAGCGTGATGGGATTCGTGCTATGGACCCCGCTAACCCCAGAATCAGCGAGCTGAATCTGGAAATAAACAGGGTAGTCAACGAACATTAGCGGAATTTGTGGCTGGAACACTTGGAGCAATGTAACTTAGGCACCGGTGCAGGCAAATTGTGGGCCACTGTTAAATCTCTCTCGAACCCCGGTAGACGGGACGACAGGACCTCAGCCACTTTTGGCGAGTTAACCGTGACTGATCCGAAGAGATGCGCCAGGTTGTTCAACCGTCAATTTATTGTGCATCCCGAGAGAGACAGGGCAAAGAGGAGAGCCATTCGCCGTATTCGTGGTCTCCGAGCCGATGAACAGCCATCACAATTTACCGTGGGCGAAGTTACGAATGTCATCCGTGGCGCCAAACCTTCCAAGGCGTTGGGCCCCGACGCAATCTCTACATTGATGCTGAAGAATCTGGATTTACCTGGAGTTGAGTACCTTACCACAGTCCTTAACCTGTCATTGAACACTCTTATAGTTCCCGATGTCTGGAAAATGGGCAGAGTGATCCCGCTACTGAAGCCTGGTAAGGACCCGAGTTTGGGGGAGTCGTACAGACCGATCTCCCTTCTCTCACCAGTGGCTAAGACGCTTGAGGCATTACTCCTCCCGAGCCTCGTAGGAGAATTTCCATTCGCCGAGAATCAACACGGATTTCGGAGACTGCACAGCACAACAACAGCTTTGCATGCCATCACCACACACATTTGCCGTGGCTTCAATCAACCCAGGCCATGTGGTAGGACGGTCCTCGTGGCACTGGACCTATCGAAGGCATTCGACACGGTCAGCCATGCCAAATTATTTGAGGACATCGCCAACACGTCCCTCCAGCCAGGCCTGAAACGTTGGGTCGCGAATTATCTGTGTGGCCGCCAGTCATTTGTGGAATTTAGGGATAAGAAGTCAAAACACCGTAGAGTGAAACAGGGAGTTCCTCAAGGTGGGGTGATATCTCCGGCTCTGTTTAACCTCTACCTATCCTCCATCCCACCTCCTCCAGACGGCATAGAGATCGTATCATATGCGGACGACTGTACGATCATGGCATCAGGCCCCCCACCCATTGATGACATCTGCGATAGGTTGAACGTCTACCTCAACGAGCTTGCCTCATATTTCGCTGCAAGAAATCTGAAGATATCCGCCACCAAATCTTCAGCCACACTGTTCACTACAAATACGCGTGAGGTGAATTCTGAGCTGACTGTGATGGTCGATGGAGAAATGATTCCGACCATCAAGTGTCCCAAAATACTTGGCGTCACATTTGACAGCTCCTACACTTTCTCCCTACATGCCACAGCAATCTGCAATAAAGTCAAAAGTAGAAACAAGATCCTCAAGTCACTCGCTGGCAGCACTTGGGGTGCAGACAAAGAAACCTTGTTGACCACGTACAAAGCAATTGGCCGGTCTGTGGTAAGTTATGCAGCGCCAGTGTGGTCACGTCAACTTTGTGACACGCAGTGGAATAATATTCAGATCTGTCAGAATGCCGCCCTCCGAACTGCGACGGGCTGTCTCCTTAGTTCTCATGTGGACCACCTCCATCAGGAGACAAAGATCCTACCAGTGCGAAGACATAACTACATGCTGTCTAAGCAATACCTTCTGGGCTGTTATCGCAGAAATCATCCAAATCATCATCTTGTGGATAGATACCCACCGCCCAGAAGACTTAAGGTTGATCTACACGATCTAGAGCGTGAGGTCCTTGGAGAACGACCGCCACCCATTGCACCCGAAGAAATCGACCTCCCCCGGCAAACCAGAGTGGTTCTGGCTCAATTACGTTCCGGCAGATGCAGCCGCCTCAATTCCCACAGAGCTAGGATTGATGCCGACGTGCAAGATGTATGTCCCGATTGTAACCAGGGACCGCACGATACACGTCACCTGTTTAACTGCCCGGCCAGACCCACTCGACTCAGACCCAGATCCCTGTGGACGCACCCCATCTTAGTCGCGGAGTTCCTGGGTCTTGACACTCAACAGAATCAAGCAGACGAAAGATAGTACACAATAAACTGCTACAACAACAACAACAACAACAAATAATTAAATTTTTTCACAAAATTTCATTGCGATTTGGTCTTTAAAAAAATTGCATTAATCCATTAACGACGAAAAATACCCAAGAATAGAGCTGCCTTAGAAAAATTCTAGCTTGAGAGAGTATTTTGCTGAAATTTAATTCATAAAAAAATCATTAAAATGTAGTCTTTAGAAAAACTGTTATTGAAATATTTTTATACCCTCCACCATAGGATGGAGGTATACTAATTTCGTCCTTCTGTTTGTAACATATCGAAATATGCCTCTAAGATCCCATAAAGTATACATATTCTTGATCGTCATGACATTCTAAGTCGATCTAGCCATGTCCGTCCGTCTGTCTGTCCGTTCGTCTGTCGAAAACACGCTAACTTTCGAAGGAGTAAAGTTAGCCGCTTGAAATATTGCAAGAATACTTCATATTAGTGTATTCGGTTGGGATTGTAAATGGTTCATAGGTCTTGATTTGACTGAAATTTTGCAAGCGGAGTTTTGGTATCACTTCCAACAACTGTGCTAAGCATGGTTTAAATCGGTTCATAACCTGAAATAGCTGCCATATAAACCGATCTTGGATTATGACTTCTTAAGACGCTGGAGGGCGCAATTCTCATCCAATTTGGCTGAAATTTTGCACGAGGTGTTTTGTTATGACTTTCAACAACTACGCAAATCGGTTCATAAGTATGGCGCAAATCGATTCATAACCTGGTATAGCTGCCTATAAGAAGTAAAATAGAGAGATCGATTTATATGGGAGCTGTATCGGGCTATAGACCGATTGAGACCATACTAAACCCCGTATTGATGGTCATGAGAGGAACCGTCATACAAAATTTCAGGCAAATCGGATAGGAATTGCGACCTCTAGAAGCCCAAGAAGTCAAGTGCCCAGATCTGTTTATAAAGGGTGATTTTTTTGAGGTTAGGATTTTCATGCATTAGTATTTGACAGATCGCGTGGGATTTCAGACATGGTGTCAAAGAGAAAGATGCTCAGTATGCTTTGACATTTCATCATGAATAGACTTACTAACGAGCAACGCTTGCAAATCATTGAATTTTATTACCAAAATCAGTGTTCGGTTCGAAATGTGTTCATTCACCGTTCAGCGATGAGGCTCATTTCTGGTTGAATGGCTACGTAAATAAGCAAAATTGCCGCATTTGGAGTGAAGAGCAACCAGAAGCCGTTCAAGAACTGCCCATGCATCCCGAAAAATGCACTGTTTGGTGTGGTTTGTACGCTGGTGGAATCATTGGACCGTATTTTTTCAAAGATGCTGTTGGACGCAACGTTACGGTGAATGAACACATTTCGAACCGAACACTGATTTTGGTAATAAAATTCAATGATTTGCAAGCGTTGCTCGTTAGTAAGTCTATTCATGATGAAATGTCAAAGCATACTGAGCATCTTTCTCTTTGACACCATGTCTGAAATCCCACGTGATCTGTCAAATACTAATGCATGAAAATCCTAACCTCAAAAAAATCACCCTTTATGACAGCTATATCAGGTTATGAACCGATTTAAACCATACTTGGCACAGTTATTGGATATCATAACAAAATACTTCGTGCAAAAATTCATTCAAAACGGATAAGAATTGCGCCCTCTAGAAGCTCAAGAAGTCAAAACCCAAGATCGGTTTATATGACAGCTATATCAGGTTATGGACCGATTTGAACCATACTTGGCATAGTTGTTGGATATCATAACAAAACACGTCGTGCAAAATTTCATTCCAATCGGATAAGAATTGCGCACTCTAGAGGCTCAAGAAGTCAAGACCCAAGATCGGTTTATATGGCAGCTATATCAAAACATGGACCGATATGGCCCAATTACAATACCAACCGACCTACACTAATAAGAAGTATTTGTGCACAATTTCAAACGGCTAGCTTTACTCCTTCGGAAGTTTGCGTGCTTTCGACAGACAGACGCACGGACAGGGGTCTCAGACGAATATTTCGAGTAGTTACAAACAGAATGACGAAATTAGTATACCCCCCATCCTATGGTGGAGGGTATAAAAAGATGCCTGTAATAAATTTATACACAAATTAAAATTGACAGAAAGACAGACTGACAGACGGACTTAGCTAAATCGAATCAGAATGTGATTCTGAGTCGATCGGTATGCTTGGTAATCTCGCTTCCTTGTACGACAGTAGTGGTGTAGGGTATAAATATATTCAAAACTTGCACCCGGTTTTTCAATAAGCTCAGCTTTCGAATAGTTTGAAAGTCTGTACTCAGAAACGTAGTACAAAACAACTTTTAAGTATTTTAAAATTGATTAGTATAATAAACTTAAATCAGTCTGGACTAAATAACCCATTTGCAACGGCCAACGACCTACATCATTAAGAAGTATTTATCAACCAGTAAGGAATGTCAAAAGTCGGACGGTGCCGACTGTATAATACCCTACACCTACCCTATAAGTACAAAGTGGGAGCTGTATCCAATTTTGATGGAGCTCTGCGGATGTTTCCAGATGGGCTATAAAACAGTCAGTATCAAATTTTGAGCAAATATGTTCAAACTGTAATAACAACGATTGACAAATGAAAGTCGGGAGAAATACATTTATGGTAGCTAAATATATCTTAATATGGACCGATTTCTATGAAATTCAACAGTAATGTCGAGAGTCTAGAGGAAATCCTGTCAAATTTTGACCGACTCGGTTAATGACCAAATTATTGCAATATTAGTCCAAATCGAAAGAACATATATATAGGAGCTATTTCCAAACGTATGTGCCAAATGTGAAAACGATCAGATGAAAATTGCGAACTGTAGTTACAAATTAACATGGACGGGCAGACAGACGGACATAACCTAATCGAATCGGAAAGAGATTCTGATTCGATCGGTATACTTATAAATTAGTGTATCTCTCTTCCTTCTCGGAGTTGTAAAAAAAAAACAAATGCAATTTAAAATATGCTGTACCACAGTGGTGGTGTAGGGTACACAAATTTCATGCGGATAGCCTTATTCGTTCGAATTCTAACATGATTTTGGCTATTTATTGGACGAATGGATCACCCCATAGGAATTTCGTCGTCCTACCGAGCATCTTGCCTACTCCCTTAAATCGGACTTCGTCGATCAGAAAGGCTTCGGGTTAACCAAGTTTATCTACGGCAGTTCTCTGGCCTTCACTGCTGTCTGCCCTTTCTTTCCTCCTTACTCCGTTATGGCCCGACACCCAAACGATGCGGATTGTGCCATCCTCAGAGAAGGAGTTAATCTTCTTCTTACCCTGCTAGACTGTTCGTGACCCTACCGTCCTGGTTGTTATTGCCCTTATGGCCACCACACCACCTCACGCATTCCGTGATCGCCCGGATCTCCGCCCGCAGGACCGTATTATGGTCAGGCAGTCTAAAACAGATCTCAGTCCCTGGGTTCTCAATGTAGACCCCAGGCCCACTCAGTCTCCTAGCTTTGATCTATCCGTGTAACATGATCTTCCAGATGGCAATACTAGGGTTCCGTCAGTCCAAGATAGTGCCGCTAGCAGCAGTTTCCGATCGGAAACCTCTTCCCTTCCTTCCAGGTTTCCTATCGTCGGCTCGATTATACCGCGAGCTCGATTACCATCACCTTAAGTTTCATAGCCGCAGTAGCTGCCTCACATTTAATCTGTATGTCAATGGGTCGAATATCTAGAATAGTCTCCAGTGCCCTAGTGGGCGTGGTCCGCATCGCCCCGCCTATGCCAAGACAACATGTTCTCTGAATTTGTTGTACGGTCTACTGAGGCGTAAGTAATTATTGGTCTAATCATGCTTCTGTAGAGCCTATAGAGTGGACAATCCTCGGACTCAGGCCCCATTTCGTGTCTACGGCCCGTCAGTACGCTCTTGAATGTGACACTCCCAATTAAGTTTCCTATCCAAGATCACCCTTAAGTATTTGACCTTGTCAGATTTCGAAATCGTTTTATTGAGGTGGTGCTGCAACCAATTGGCTCACCTTCGTTTTCCTCGTGAACAGATTGAGTTAGGAAAAAGTTAATCTAATAAAATTGGATTGGTGTAAAATTGGTGGTAAAGTTCGGCCGGGCCGAATCTTGGGAACCCAGCACCATGGATTCTGCTAAATATATATATAAAAAAAATTTAAGTTGAAATGCATAATTTTATTCTACACACCAAACTTCTGTCAAAGTTACTGAAAATCGTAACAGAACACCGCATGTAAACCTCAGTCAAATCGGACAAAAATGGCGGCTTCTACATATACAGGAAGTCAAATCGGGAGATCGGTTGATACGAAAGCTATATTAGGTTATAGACCGATTGGACCGTACTTATCACATTTGTTGGAAGTCATAGCCAAACACTACATGCAAAATTTCAGCCAAATCGGACAAAAATTGCGGGTTCCAGGCGCTCACGAAGTCAAATCGGGGGATCGGTTTATATGGGAGCTATATCAGGTTATAGACCGATTTAGACCGCACTTGTTACAGTTGTTGGAAGTCATTACGGAAGACTACGTGCAAAATTTCAGACGAATCGGATGAAAATTGAGGCTTCCAGGGGCTCAGGAATTCGGGTGATCGGTTTATTTGGGAGCTATATCAGGTTATAGACTGATTTTGATAACAGAACACCATTTGCAAAATTTCAGTCAAATGGAACAAAAATTGCGGCTTCCAGAGGCTCAAGAAATCAAATCGGGAGATCAGTTTATATGGGGGCTAAATCCAAATCTGATACGATATGGCCCATTTGGTATCCCCAATGACCTTCAATAATAGTAAGTTTCTGTGCCAAATTTCAAGCGGCTAGCTTTTCGCGTTCGACCGCTATCGACATTTCGACAGACGGACGGACATGGCTAGATCGACTCGAAAATGTCGAGACTAACCAGAATATATATACTTCATGGGGTCTTAGACGAATATTTTGAGGTGTTGCAAACAGAATGACTAGATTAGTTCACCCCCATCATATGGTGGAGGGTATAAAAATTAAGTGCTCGGAGTCAACTCCGGAGTCTGAGTCGAGCAATCTTCCCGGAGTCGGAGTCGAGTAAAAATTGCTCGACTCCGCAGCCCTGGTAAAAACTTTGTTTGATTTATATCGAACTTTCTCCAGGATCGCACTATACGAGGTGTTGTAGATAGGTTCTCCTCTGATGAATACAGTTTAACCGCAGGTGTGCCACATCTATTGAGTCAGACTTCGAACCCAGCTACTCATTTGCAGATGACAGCAATCTTTGCCATTCATTCGACCATAGGCCGACTTTCCGAGAAATTTGAGACAGGAGTCGAATTATAGGTCAGGTCTGAGGGGAGTAGAATAAACATATTAGATCTTGATCTTAATGAACGGAAGACGGAGGGCTGTTTGTTGTCTCACGAACGTCAATATCTGTCGACGGTGTGAGTATTGAGAGACCAAAAATTCTTGATGTTCTGGGCATGAGTATACAATGTCAGTTGGTCGCAACAAGTATTCGAAGTGTCGGAAGATGCATCCAAGTGTTTGGGTTCTCTTAAGCGGTACTAGAACAACTTCACTTCATCTGATCTTCTTAACACCTATACTACCTACATCTGGACGAAAATGGCATATAAATCGCCTGAATAGTGTTGTGCTCCGAGGACATGCTTGGAGCTACGGTATCCAACTCTATTGTTCCACTTGAACACCGTCCGAATGTGGGTTGCATGGCACAGTTCTATCGTGGTGTGTGTTTGTTCGTGATTGGCCAGCTGAGCAGACAATGCGCAACAGATATAATTCCTTTTCGCGCGTACTGATCGCATGTGAAATCGACTTCCGGGTCTTTCCCACCGACTATGACATCCAGAAATTTAAGACGAATGCCAGTAAAAAATACTAGGCCCGCTTTCCCCCTCCCATTCCTAACTTTCCATCCGCCAACACAATGCATCTGCATATACTAGGTCTGTTTGCGCAATTTTCCAGTAAAAATGTGCAGAAGACTAAGAATAGCCGTTAATATCTTTTGCTATTTATTCGAACATTTGCTGGTTTTCATAAAACTGCTGTTCGGTGCTGCAAATTACTGCAGGGAAAAACCTCCAGTAGCATATTGCAAACCCTCAATTACCAAACTTTCAACATTTTGCGTGCTCTCACGCACTCTCTCGCTCTCTTCTGCTGGCAAATAAAGTACGGGAAAGACTTCCAGTAACAATTTGTGCAAATTTCCACACATTTTTGAGTACACGAACACACTTTCTATAGGGGACATCCTCTGCGTGTTGGTAAAAAAAAGTCGTTTTGTTATTTTAAAGCAGAATTTTAAAAAATAATTATCATTCGATTAAAATTGGATTAGCTGATGGCACTTGCATTGGTTACAATAGTTGAACAAACGGCGAGTGTTGCTCGTTAATTGCTGGAAGTCGTTCTCGTCAAAATCAACTCAAATGTTTATTTTCTTAAATAATTATCAAAAATGCTTTTAAAACTTTATTTTTTTACCTAACGTGTATTATTCATAGGCCTTGAGACATATTGGACCGGCTGCAATGGTGGCTGACCATCGGGCCCTCTGGTTGCGCCTTAGTAAATTGACCCGTGATACTGGAACGGCAACCTGCTATACTTTTACTTTCCTAAATTTATATTTATTCTTCATCATCACTTTGTCAATTTATGGATTGATGTCCCAATTATCCGAGGGGTTTGGTGTCAAGGACATTGGTTTGGCTATTACCGCCTTGTGGAATATTTGCTTGCTATTCTTTATCTGCGATCAGGCGCACAACGCATCGTTTAATGTGCGAACGAATTTCCAGAAAAAACTGTTGATGGTGGAGCTAAATTGGATGAATTCTGACGCACAGACGGAAATTAACATGTTTTTGCGGGCCACTGAAATGAATCCGTCAAATATAAATTGTGGTGGATTTTTTGATGTCAATCGCAATCTTTTCAAGGGGGTGAGTTTATTTGAAACCTTTTGAAGTTTTCAGCGAAATAATAAAATATTGTTATCAATATGTTTGCCATTCATTTGCGTCCACGGCAACAGCTTCTCACAACTATGGTGACATATCTGGTAGTGTTGTTGCAGTTCCAAATCAGCATCCCCAATGTTATACCTAATTCCAATCCAAATATGACTTTAATCGAAGCCATCACAATGATGATGTCTGGCGAGGATTACAGTGGAGAAAATGATGATGTTACAACCACAACAATGATGACTACGCGAGCAACAACGACAGCGCGAACACCTGCACGAGGTCGAAATGGCTGAGTTATCTGGATGTGGCTTTGTAATCAATGTCTTTGTAACTTTTATTCACATATTGGTATTCAAATATAAAATAAACACATAGATGCATTCTAATGGTCGATGAGCTATTTTTCAGATTGACTAAAGGACAACATGTGGAAACTTATCTATATACACATGATGTTTGGATATTTGTTCGTTATCGTTGTAGCCATGGTATATTGTAAAGAACTAAAGCATGTGAATAAGAACGAAGAAACATCAAGTACGCATTTGAAGTATTGTATTTAGTTAAGAGTTGTAAGGGTGTGAAGTTCAGTTGTTAGTTATAGTTGTTTCGAACCTGGAATGTGTGAGAAAGAAACACAAATTTGGGAATTTTAGGTGGATTTTAAAAAATTTTACACTTAAAGAGAGCTTAAAGCGAGAAAAATCCGCTACATATGGTCTCACTTCTAAAGCTTCATTTGTACTGCTTTGAATTGACATACAATTTTGGAGAAAAAAAAATGAAAGGCATTTTCGGGCATTTCTAGAAAAGATTTAAACAGAAATCATAACGAAATCGATATATTTTGGTTTTTTATGTTGGGCATATGAACCCCAGATTGGACATTTCTGGAAAAATTTTTTTCAAGACTTAAGGTAAGGGGGAGTACTATTCCACCCTGTGATCATCTTTCACCGTAGCTGAAACACACACCCCCAAAATAGAGGCCTACATTTTTATAAACATTGGGGCCACATTTTGGACGTTTCTGGAGGAGCTTAACACAGAAAAGTAGCCTTCAAATAAAAGTCCAAAGAGAGCAGCATCCGCCAATATATTGATGTTGGCTGAACTCGTTATAGAAATCGAAATATTTAAATTTTCTTGAATGCGAACCTCAGTTTGGACATCTCTGGAAGGAATTTTTTCAAAATTTTAGTATGTATTGAAAGGAAAGGGACAGTAGGGAGGAAGATAGACAATTGTCGTACTTGGATACGATTATTAGAAATTAAAAACCTATGGCCTCCGGGAGACTGATAAATTGCAATTCAAAACATCCCCGGAGTGTAATAATAAACACAGCAACAAATTTTATTCGAAAAGTATATGACATTAACGATACAAGTTTGCAAGAAGAAAACGAAGAAAAAATAAAGGATATATTGAAGGTAAACGATTTTCCAAATACAATCATATTCGATCTGATTAGACAAGTGAAAACACACAACAACCATAGAACCAAAGAAAGGGAACCAAAAACAAGTAAAAAGGCGTTAAGTTCGGCCGGGCCGAACTTTGAATACCCACCATCTCGGGCATATATGTAAACCACATTTCGTCAAAATCCGGTGAAAAATGCACACACTATGCCCCATAGCAGCTATATCGAAATATGTTTTGATTTGGACCAAATACTAATAATTACAAGTCATTGTTCAATTGTGTATAACAAAATATCGGTCTTTTTAGTAGCTATATCTAAAAATAAACCAATCTGAACCCTATCCGACACGGAAGTCGAAAAGCCTAATATTAGTCACTGTGTCAAATTTCAGTAAAATCGGATTATAAATACGCCTTTTATGGGGCCAACACTTTAAATCGAGATATCGGTATATGTGGCAGTTATATCCAAATCCAAACCGATTTATGCCAAGTTGCAATTGGGCCCAATTGAAAAAGGATGCCGAAGGGCCTTACATAACTCACTGTCCCAAATTTTGGCAAAACCGGACAATAAATGCGCCTTTTATGGGCCTAAGACCTTAAATCGAGAGATCGGTCTATATGGCAGCTATATCCAAATCTGGACCGATCTGGGCCAAATTGAAGAAGGACGTCGAAGGGCCTAACACAACTCACTGTCCCAAATTGGAGATATAATCAAATATAAACCGATATCGTATCCGATTTGGTTGAAATTGGCCCCGCCGAACTTAGCACGCTTTTACTTGCTTTTCAATTCAAAATGTAATACGATAAAATTGTTCTGGGTAGTTTTTACACCACTCGAAAAATAAGTTTCTTACTTACTATTGGCTTAGATGTATGCCCAAAGTGGCATGGGGCGGATTAATATGTGCACCCTCTTTTCAACCTAACCTAACTTCTATATATATATCTCCCTAGAACAATTTGTTTATCTAGTATCAAATAAGTTTTATTGAAGGCCATATAGCCATGATTGACAAATATTCACATTTTACGAGGTGTTTTGATGGCTAGGCAACCTTTTATGACTTGAACCGCATTTTTATATCCACCATCGAAGGATGGGGGTATATTCATGTTGTCATTCCGTTTGCAACACATCGAAATATCCATTTCCGACCCTATAAAGTATATATGTTCTTGATCAGCGTAAAAATCTAAGACGATCTAGACATGTCCGTCCGTCAGTTGAAATCACGCTACAGTCTTTAAAAATAGAGATATTGAGCTGAAATTTTGCACAGATTCCTTTTTTGTCCATAAGCAGGTTAAGTTCGAAGATGGGTTATATCGGACTATATCTTGATATAGCCCCCATATAGAACGATCCGCTGATTTAGGGTCTTAGGCCCATAAAAGCTAAATTTTTTATCCGATTTTGCTGAAATTTGGGGCAGTGAGTTGTGTTAGGCCCTTCGACATCTCTCTACAATTTGGTCCAGATCGGTTCAGATTTGGATATAGCTGTCATACAGACCGATTTCTTAATTTATGGTTTTGGGCCCATAAAATGCTCATTTATTGTCCGATGTCGCCGAAATTTGGGACAGTGAGTTAAGTTAAGCCCCTTGACATTCTTCTGCAATGTCGCTCTGATCGGTCCAGATTTGGATATAGCTGCCATATAGACCGATATCTAGGTTTTAGGTTTTGGGGCCAAAAAAGACGCATTTATTGTCCGATGTCGCTGAAATTTGAGATAGTGAGTTTGGTTAGGCTCTTCGACATTTTTATGCTACTTGGGCCAAATCGGTCCAGATTTGGATATAGCTGCCATGTAGACCGATATCTCGATTTAAAGTCTTGGCCCCATAAAAGGCGCATTTATAATCCGATTTCACTGAAATTTGACACAGTGACTTATGTTAGACTTTTCGACATCCGTGTCGTATATAGTTCAGATCGGTTTATTTTTAGATATAGTTAGTGTACTTATTAGTATTTGGTCCAAATCGGAACATATTTTGATATAATACATAAGGTATGATGATATGATATGGTACATAAGGTATGAAGTTTTCACCGAATTTTGATGAAAGGTGGTTTACATATATACCCGAGGTGGTGGGTCTCCAAAGTTCGACCCGGTCGAACTTAACGCCTTTTGACTTGTCAATACTGTATTCGTAATATACTCAGGAATACCTTTTATTTGAGTCCCATATTGTCATGATCCCATATTATCATGAGCCGCCTCAAATGATAATATGTCATTTTGAGGCGGCTTCCTTCGTAATTATATTCAATTTTAAATCTTCGATAAACATATTCGTACTCTACTCTCCTTTCATTAGAGTCCCATATAGTCCCGATCGGTCCACTTTGGTTTTTGGCGGTACTTTTGGGCCGATTTTGGGCTGGGACGGCTCCCAAGGTACTGGGAACCAATCTTTTTTTTCACGTAACCAACACGCAGGGGATGTCCCCTATATACAGTGCATTGCGTTGGCAATCAGGAAAGTTTAAGGTTGGAGTGGGGAAAGAGGGAGTAGTGTATTGATATTCGTCTTAAATTTCTGAACGTCAATGTCGGTGGCATAGACACTAGCCGGAAGTCAATTGCACATACGAATGGTTCGGACGAAAAATTCATTTTCTCCGTAATGCATGGTTCGGTCGACTGGCCAAATAATTACAAACGGGTGTGTGTTCCTGGCAAGTCTTGTATTCCTGGTGAACATCCTAACGTTAGGAATAAGAAGACGAATATCCCTGGAACACACGCCATGAAAATAACGATAGAGCAATACAACGCTACCCACATTCCGACGATGTTCAAGAGAAGCAATAGAGTTGGATACCCTACTGTCCCAAATCAACACCATCGCTCTCCGTTGAACCCGGTCAAGTAGCTCCAAGGGTGATTTTCGAGCTCCTGCCCCTATATGAGAGTTATATTCCGTCCTCGGCCTGATGTAGGTAGTATAAATATTGAGTAGATCAGAAGAGGTGAAATATTTTTTGCACCGTTTAAGAAAGCCCAAACACTTGAATGCTTCTTTCGACATTCGAATACGTGTTTTGACCAGCGGACATCACATTGTATCTTCATGCCCAGAACATCAAGAGTATCTGACTGTTCAATATCTATACCGTCGATAGATATCAACGATTGTGGTGGGTCAGTGAATCGCTTGTGAGACAAGAAACAGCACTGCGTCTTCTGTGCGTTAAAGTCTACTCTGTTCATTCTACTCAACTCGGAAATGGCCAACAAATCCTGGGACAGCGTCTCATTCATAATGCGCCTCCTGTTCACAATTTCTTTAATCTTTAATATCATATTCCTACTCTACTACCATTGGAATCCTATATTGCAACGATCGGTCCACTTTTTATTTTGGGTGGTACTCTTGGAATAACGCCTTAGGTATTTGACATCAGACATCAAGGAGTAAATTTTTATGTCAGATTTGTACTTAACTTTTAAATACCTCTCATTTGATACCCATATTGCCTAAAGCGGTAAAAGTGTCTTGTTGGGTTGTGCCTTTGGTGGTGCCTCCGCTAGACTTATGGTGACGTTTTAATGGCAAGTTCGTACTCTACTCTTAAATACCTTCCATTTGATACCCATATTGTCTGAATGGTTAAACATGTCCGTTCGGGTGTGTTTTGGGATGGGGCGTCCCCCCAGGTTATTTGACCCCAAAATTGTATACCAATTTCGTTTTTTTTGGGGTTCCATAAGGTGGGCGCTCAATATACAATATAGGACTCAAATAAACAGTGTTTTGGGCCTTAGCGTCGGCGGGACCGATCCTCTCCTCCAAATATAAACAACACAAAACTGTCATGTAGGACGACTGAGAGTGCATTGTACACACATGAAAGGACGTGTCAGAGGGCAATCCCCCTCCCACTTTCCTACCCAATAAAAGGAATTAAAAACAATATATGAAGGCCGATCAGGATAGAATAGAACTGCAATAAAAGGTCTTTGGTAGTGGAGTACACATTTTTCTCTCAAATTGGGTTAGACACATGAGAACCTACGGATGTTTAAAAATGTGCTATCCCAAGTGATAGTTTTGATTTCGTACGTAGATAAGTAATACACAAAAAAGTTAATTTGTGTGGATCTGAATATCTTAATAGCCATCTTCAAAATGCTTGACATTATGGGGATAAAACAAAATCGTGCTCTAGCACAATGCTGATATTATTTCAGGGTCCGCCCCCTAAAAAGGAATTTGAGAGTAAAGCACGATGGTGATATTTTTAAGGGCTAAGTGCGTGGGTGGCTGCTTCATTTCCTACATACACTTCAAACTATGGCAAAAAGGGGCTTAAATCTGATATCTGTTATATCGCTAAGTGTTTTAGGGACGCCTCACCTCATAAACTCCCCCTAAACCACATATATATACCTCACCACCAATATGTAGCTCAAATGTGGTTTTTGGGAGTATCCACGTTCGGGTCAAAGGGTTTGGCTACTCCAATATACCACCAAATTCAAGAGAATAAGTAGATATAACATCCAAATTTTAATTGGCGGGCCCCCCACAAGCCCTATTTTCAAAAACGCCAGATCTGGGAGATGGGTGGGGCGATTTAAGCAAAATTTAGTTTGTTTATAATAACTCAAAAACAGAAACTTTTTATCCATATATAGGGTGAGATATCTACGAGGGCCACGCCACCTCCAAAGCCCGCCAAATGGAAATATAAACCAATAATGATGATATGGGGCTCCAATGAAAAGTATATGATACCATAGCACGAATCTGATATATGACGGTTAACCTCACCCCCAAATATACCCCCATACAGGACATATTTACCGACCATAGCAATATAAGGCTCAAATGAGAACACCAATATCATATAAACATTGCGGCGAAATACCTGAAAGGCAGTACTAGCACCGCCAAGCAGGACTTGCCAGTATAGGGCTCAGATAAAATGAGAGTTTGGAAGAAGGCCTGTGCATACATGTAAAGAAATGTTACACAAAAATATAGACGGTGAACAAGTAAAACATGTAACTATAGTTAAAATTTTTTCCTAACGAAATTTTAATAATTAACTGTGGTAAATTCTTGTTTTCTGTTTCATGTAAAAAAGGGCCCCCGAAGAAGATCATCGATTATATATATAAAAAAGGCGTTCAGTTCGGCCGGGCCGAACTTTGGATACCCACCACCTCGGGTATACATGTTAAACACCTCTCATCAAAATCCGGTGAAAATTGCATACCTTATGTCCCATAGCAGCTACATCGAAATATGATCCAATCTGGACCAAATACTAATAAGTACAAGTCATTATTCAATTGTGTATAACAAAATATTAGTCTTTTTAGCAGCGTTATCTAAAAATAAACCGATCTGAACCATATGGATATCGAAAACCCTATCATAAGTTAATGTGTCAAATTTCAGGCCAAGACTTTAAATCGAGATATGGGTCTATATGGCAGCTATATGCAAATCTTGATCGATCTAGACCAAATTTCAGATATATGTGGAGGGGCTTTACTTAATTACCTGTCCCAAATTTCGGCAACATCGGACAATATATGCGCCTTTTATGGGCCTAGAACATTAAATCGAGAGATAGGTCTATATGGCAGCTATATCCAATTCTGGACCGGTCTGAGTGAAATTGAAGAAGGATGTGGAAGGGCCTAACACGACTCACTGTCCCAAATTGCGGCGACATCGGACAATAAATGCGCTTTTTATGGCCCAAAAACCTAAAACCGAGAGATCGGTCTATATCACAGCTATATCCAAATCTGGACTGATCTATCCCATAATGCAGAAGTATGTGAAGGGGCTTAACCTTACTCACTGTCTCAAATTTCGGCGACATCGGACAATAAATGTGGCTTTTATGGGCCCAAGACCCTAAATTAGAAGACCGGTCTGTATGGCAGCTATATCCAAATCTGGACCGATCTGAGCCAAATTGACGAAGGATATCGAAGGGCCTAACACAATTCACTGTCCCAAATTTCAGCAAAATCGGATAACAAATGTGGCCCTTATGGGCCTAAGACCCCAAATCGGAGGATCGGTATATATGGCAGCTATATCCAAATCTGGAGTGATCGAAGGACCTAATACAACTCACTGTCCCAAATTTCAGCAAAATCGGATAATACATGTGGCTTTTATTGGCCTAAGACCTTAAATCGGAGGATCGGTCTATATGGGTCGGTCTAACCTGCTTATGAACAAAAAAAGAATCTGTGTGAAGTTTCAGCTCAATATCTCTATTTTTGAAGACTGTAGCGTGATTTCAACAGACAGATGGGCGGCCACGGTTAGATGGTCTTAGATTTTTACGATGATCAAGAATATATATACTTTATACGGTCGGAAATGGATATTTCGATGTGTTGCAAACGGAATGACAAAATGAATATACCCCCATCCTTCGGTGGTGGGTATAAAAAAATGTTAAGTTAAAGCTTGTGCTTTTTTAAGTTGCACATAACTAAATTTTGGAATATTTATGAACTAATTTTTTTACAAATTTATATTCAACTTGAAGAAAGTCGATTTAAGGATGGTTGAATTGAAAACAATGAATCTTTTACCATGAGTTAATGAATGCGTTGTCTGCCAAAATAATATTTTACTTAATGAAAAAAATTTTGGTTTAGTAAAATAACTTACCAAATTCATGTTTATGAACTATTTGCAACTAACTAAAGATGTGTAAAATTTAATTAACACTTGCAATTTTTTCTTATTCTATGCAAAATTTAACCATTAAACCATATATTAAAATTGACTAACTTAATTGGAATAAGTTTTGTTTTAATTATTTCTAAGAACCAGTTTTAACTGAGTGTGGTAACAATTTGGTTAACTATGACAAGTATTTGAAAATTAAAATGTATTTTTGTCATATCAACATTTTTATTGTTGTATGAACAATTCAAACTAATTGACAACGAAATTAATTGTATTAACTCTGACCACAGTTTTTTCTGTGTTATTAACTTAACTTTTGTTAGCTCAATGTTGAAGGGATGTTGAGTGTCGTAGCGTCTGATATGCTAACCTAGAAGCCATTGTGGCCTCTCCTGGAGAATAGAGAATGAAAATTTGTGGACTTGGTGTGAATGTATGCTGAGAGGGAATTTTTAATACATTTCAATTTGTAATAGGCTCCTTCGTTTATTCGAGTTTAACACTGCTTTATTTTTAAGGATATATTCATTTGATATTTATTCGATACATTCACATTGTATGTGTAATTGCTAAGTGCATTGACTACTGCTGGATCGCCGAAACCCATCGGATGGATGGATCGAAAGATTACTGTTTGTTGCTGTTGGTTCGTGTTCATAGTTAAAATATCTGCATACGTATCAACTAACGTACGAATACTTTCTAACGCACACACACACGCACACAATTGCAAGTAAATGTATATACGACAGCTTGTGGTGCATGTGTTGTACAATCAGCTATAGCTATCTAATTATTATATTTAATGTTGACTTAATTCAAATATCACACCATAATTCAATTTCCACATGTATGCTTTAGCCAGTGGTTGCCAAGTCGTTGTGTATGTCACCTTCGCTCGTCTAAATAAATTGGGCAACCCCCTTAATAACAAACATTCTGTTTGAAATGTAGTATTAATTAAAGTTGGTACTGTGTGGACAACATGCCATCCAGATCAATAATTGCCGTCAGGGGCTTCGGACAATATGTGCTTATATCCATTACTACCCAGGTACATGTTCTCACGCCGGAAGTGGAACGGCACCTGGAAAAGTTAAACGGTCATAGGGTGGACTTAATTCTTAGTATGTATTTATTAGACTCGCGGACTCGTTGTAGTACTTACAGATCCTGGTGGTGGACAGGGTATGGCGACTGTTGCTATTTCTCGCAATTTATTCATTAAGCGTATGCTATGGTAGTAACAGTAGATGATGTACCACATCGATGCATCACTCAATAGTACGGCCCCCGACATCAAGACTGAAAGGTGAATGTGTTTTTACAAATGTGAGCATATGGCCAATGTCAACTTACAGAAGCAAACTTTTCCGATTGTGTGTTCGACAAATTCACAGCCAGAAACCCAGAAAATGACAACACATCCTGCCACGAAGAAAAGGAATTGCAACACCAACCAAAGCAGCACAAATTCCTCACGGCTCTTGTAAATTCCTATTAGCAAACCTACCGCACTCAGCAAGTATACCGAGGAGCAACACACCAATATAGACGCAAAAACACGTGATGTCATGGTCACATCACTGGCCAAGTGGAATCGTAGTCGATTTAAAATCAAATCCGGCAAGCTGTAGTAGGCATTCTCCCGCTGGTCCTCCATGTCAGCAATAGCTCTGGAGTTGGCCTCCTCGATGTGAATATAGGCCAAAATTACGATGAACAGTAGTATAATCGCAATAAACTGAAATTAAAGGCCGACTCATGAGAAACTGCTCGTAAATAAATCTCAAGTACTAAGCACTTACGAATTGATTTATGCAGATGAGGACAGCCGACAGGCGGATATGTTTCGGTCTAATCGGCGACTTCAGCAGATTGACTAAGCGCTCCACACATCCTGGTTGGGTTTGCTGTGGCAGCAACATTGTTCTGTTCCGGGTTCCAAGGACCCAGAAAATTTTCTTTTTGCGGATATTACTTAACAACCTTTGGGCAAAATGCGTATGTGTTGTGGAAAACCTACCTATGTCGATGCCGTTGTGCTTGTTTAATCAATACAGCGGCGAATTTGTGATGGTTAGGGTTTTCCTTTTACGGCAAGACTTGCTACGCAGCACGTGAGTAGACAGACCGCTCTCACACATCAATGCACAAAAGAACACAAAATAGCAAAACACCCCCTTTCATAACTGTGGTGGCAATGAAACAACAAAAGCTTTTATTGGTTTGTCTGAGCGAAAGCTCGACGGCAAGTGAGTACCATCACGTATACTTTATACTTAAAGCTGGGTATGCACCTCTGGCGAAATTTTCGGCTGCAGCCAAGACATTTATGTCGCCACTGAAAAATAGTTGTGTAGAATACAAGATGGCGTCAAACATCGATTATAATTTTGGTCGAATTTTAATTAATTTTGGCTAATAAAGTACATATGTACTAAAATTAATCGTTCTTATTTGCTTAAAAACTTAATTTCATATTGCATGGGCCTATCAAAACATTCGTTTTCATTCGTAATTGCAAGAAAAACTTCGCTAATGCCTATTATGTCACCCTGTTACGAAGAGAAGATATTATTTGAGCTGTGAACCTGCAAACGAAAGTTTCGGTAGTGGTATCGGCAATGAAAATTTCGCTTAGGATATGTAAATGCATGTTTTTGGTAAAGCTGGGTATGCATCTCTGGCGAAATTTTCGGCTGCAGCCATGAATTTATGTCGGCGCTGAAAAATAGTTGTGTAGAATACAAGATGGCGACAAACATCGATTTAAAATTTTGGAATTTGAATGATTTTTGGTTAATAAAGTACATATGTGCTGTCGTTTTTACCATTTTTATTTGCATATAACTTTATTTAATGTTGAATGAAGCTTTTTAAACCTAAATTTTCATTCGTAGTTGCAAGAAAAAATTCGACAATGCCTATTACGTCACCCTGTTATGCAGAGAAATTTGATTTGATCTGTATACCTGCAAGCGAGATTTTCGGTAACGGTATCGGTACCGGTAACGAAAATTTCGTTTATTTCTTATGGCAACAAAAATTTTGCTGCGCTTAAATCGGGGAAATTTGGCGAAATTTTCGTTTGCAGCCAAGATATTTATGTCGCCACTGAAAAATAGTTGTGCAGAATACTATACGCAAAAAAATATTAAGTTCGGGAAATTTTTACGACTAACAAAATACTTTTAGCACGAAGTTTTGCTTTTATTGTGTTACCTTCCGCTTCAGCATATCAAACGTTAACCATAATCGTAGTATTATAGCTCGTTTACATCTAAATTTTTATGATCTGGATTTAACTAAATCCAAAAACAAATTCTATCCGTTGACACTGCTACGTTTTGCAGATTTAAGTGACATACACAAGCGTACATGCGTATACATGAATGTGCATATGACACACAACCATATACAATTCTTGAAAGTAGTTGCGTATTTTTGTACTTCTGTCGATTATTCAGCCATGAAATCGGGTTTATTTGGGATTTAAAAATAAATCCTTTAAAAATGCGGTCTATATTTGTATGGATTTAGCACTTAAATCTGGAAAAGGCAATAAACACGGATTTAGTGGCGTACTTTTATTGAAAGCAACTAACTTTGTTTATTGTGAACCCTTTAGCAGCTTCGTCTACGGTAAAAGGGTCTTCCTTTTGTTGCAAAACCAAAAACTCTATAATTGCAAAAGTGCTTCAATAGCCGCAAACGATTATTCGTGTACCCGACCAATAATTATTCTCTTGTGTCTCTCATGCTAGAGATAAAAGGCGTGTATTTGAGCTTATAGACCAGTGGTTGGCAAAAATATTCACACTATTGCACATAAATTTGTACTCACAAAGAAAATAATACCCAGCAGGCCCATTGGCTTGCAACTAATTGCAATTATGTGCTCGTCACTGGTATTGACACATTATCACACACAACATTTTGTCCCTTTTTTTGGTTTTGACTGAGCAAAGAGCAGCTCGGATGAGTGCGAATGGTAAACTCGCTCGGATGAGTGCGAATGGCAAATTCGGAAAGTATAAATTTTTAAAGCTTCGGTACAAAAAATGCTGGTACGTCCAGCAACACACAAATGGCTGCCCGGTACAAGAAACCCAACAAGAATTTCTAAGGCACATACATTGTTTGATTACATGTACTCGTAAAGAAAAATTCATCACAAAGTAGGTATTTAAATGTGCGAAAACAAAAAAAAAATTATTCTATTTATTGCATAACGAATACAGTAGATCATAATACAAAACCATAATGGGTTGTGCGAAAATAAAAGGCTTTTAATATAATTGTGTATCATAACATCGAAAAAAACTCCCACTATATTCTGAAAGAGCTTGAACTACCAACTGAGATCTGATTATGATGCGCAAAAATTTGAGTTGAAATTATGTGACAACATTAAATTGAACTTGGGATCCTTTTCAATATGCACAAGCCATTCAATCCATCCTATACCATAGTTACCTATTATAGGTGACTATTATAAAGGTTTTTATAAATTAGATAACGTAGATTATTACGTTTTATTTTGTACATTGACTTGTACATCAATAAGGCAAAGTCGTTGTTGTGTTTTATAAAACGCTGGAGTTTGATGGAGGAGTTTGATGATCCTTATGTGACCAAGCGTTTTTGCATAAGCTTAGTCCGGCTTGCATTGGAATACGGTTGTGTGGTTTGGAATACATTCTACAAGTTCTACTCAGATAGGATTGAATCAGTCCAGGCACAATTTCTTAGTTTTTGCTCTTAGGGGAATTCGGTCGAATTCCTGAAATCCTTATGAGAAACGCTTGAAACTTATTGACTTACGAAAGAGGAGCTTGATGCTTAGGGCCGTATTTATTGTGAAATTATTGTGTGGTCAGTTTGATTTCTAATTCTTTACAGGCGAATTAAATTTTAATATTCCTTTCCGAAATACCGGCATTACATATCTCTTAGACTCCCTTTAGTGAGATCTTATTACGAATTAAACAACCCGTTTCGCTCTTTGTGTATAACAAATTGTATAGTAGTATATCCTTCACCGATCCCATTAGTGTAAAGTATTCTATCCTTCGTCTCTAGTTTGTTGTAGAAGTTGCCAGAGAAGACTGTTCATCTTTCTGTCCTTTCATTGTTGTGTATTATCTATGTTGCTTTAAATGTTGATCTTACTATTGTGTTTAACTTGCTGTCAAATTTCTGTAGCCAGTATTACCCTCTACTAACCCTCCAAAGTTCGGACTGTGCATCCCTACGTAATTGGAGGTGGCCCTCTCGGTCAGCAGGGGCGGGTGTGAGTGGCATGGAAAAGGACAAACAAAAAGTCGAACTATTTTATAAATAAACAAGTAAAAAGGCGTTAAGTTCGGCTGGGCCGTACTTTGGATACCCACCATCTCGGGTATATATGTAAACCACCTTTCATCGAAATCCGATGAAAATTGCATACGTTATGTCCCATAGCAGTTATATCGAAATATGTTCCGATTTGGACCAAATACTAATAAGTACAAGTTATTGTTCAATTGTGTATAACAAAATATTGGTCTTTTTAGTAGCTATATCTAAAAATAAACTGATCTGAACCATATACGACACGGATGTCGAAAAGTCTAATATAAGTCACTGTGTAAAATTTCAGTGAAATCGGATTATAAATGAGCCTTTTATGGGGTCAAGACTTTAAATCGAGATAACGGTCTACATGTCAGCTATATTCAAATCTGGACCGATTTTGGTCAAGTTGCAGAAAAATGTCGAAGAGCCTAACACAACGCACTGTCCCAAATTTCGGCGAAATCGGACAATAAATGCGCCTTTTATGGGCCCAAAACCTTAAATTGAGAGATCGGTATATATGGCAGCTATGTTCAAATCTGGACCAATCTGGGCCAAATTGAGAAAGGACGTCGAAGAGTCTAACTCAACTCGCTGTCTCAAATTGCGGCGATTTCGCACAATAAATGCGCCTTTTATGGCCCCAAAACCTAAAACCATAAAAATCGGTCTATATGGCAGCTATATCCAAATCTGGACCGATCTGGGCCAAATTGAAGAAGGAAGTTGAAGGGCCCAACAAAACTCACTGTCCCAAATTTCAGTAAAATCTGGTAATAAATGTGGCTTTTATGGGCCTAAGACCCTTAATCAGAGGATCGGTCTATATGGCAGCTATATTCGAATCTGGACCGATCTGGGCCAAATTGACTAACACAACTCACTGTCCTAAATTTCAGCAACATCGGATAATAAATGTGGCTTTTATGGGCCTACGACTTTAAATCGGAGGATCGGTCTATATAGCAGCTATATCCACATCAGAACCAATCTGGACCAAATTGAAATGATGTCGAAGGGTCTAACACAACTCACTGTCCCAAATTTCAGCAAAATCGGAGGGCCTTAGGGCCTAAGCCCTAAATCGGAGGATCAGACAATGACAGCTATATCCAAATCTGAACCGATCTGAGCCAAATTGACGAATGATGTCGAAGGGTCTAACATAACTTACTGTTCCAAATTTCAGCAAAATCGGATAATAAATGTGGCTTTTATGGGCCTTAGGCCGTAAATCGGCGGATCGGTCTATATGGGGGCTATATCAAGATATAGCCATCTTCGAACTTAACCTGCTTATGGACAAAAAAAGAATCTGTGCAAAGTTTCAGCTCAATATCTCTATTATTAAAGACTGTAGCGTGATTTCAACAGACAGACGGACGGACATGTCAAGATCGTTTAGATTTTTACGCTGATCAAGAATATATATACTTTATAGGGTCGGAAATGGATATTTCGATATGTTGCAAACGGAATGACAAATTTTATACCCACACCTTCGGTCGTGGGTATAGAAAAAAATCGGGTCGAACCGACTATATAATACCCTACACCACCAAGTCTGCCTACTGCTATTAAGCATATGCGATAGAGGTAAAATTTTATAATGATCCCAACAAAATATGGCTACTATAAAAGTGCATATCAGATGAATGATATATATGGAAGCTATATCGAAACCTGGACCAATTTTAATGAAATGAACGAACGTCAAATCAAACATCTCGTGCAAAATTGTGTAAAGATCGGACTAAAGTTGTGGCTGCTACAGTCATAATAAGGCATAGCCGATTAAAGACGTATATGTAAGCTATATCTAAAACTGTACCGATTTTGATAAAATTTGTGGACAAGTTGAGACGTTAAATAAAAGACCTCGTTCAAAATGTTTGTTAAGATGGGACTAAATGGCTGCTACCCATATATATTAGGCCATATCGGATGAAAGATATATATAAGAGCTACATCTAAAACTGGACCGAATTTAATGCAAGTTTGCAGTTCACTCAGAATTGTGTATAGATCGGATCAAAACTGTTGCTTCTACAGTCATAATAGCTCACATCGGATGAAAAATATTTATGGGAACTATATATAAATATGGACCGATTTTTTCCAAAATTTTCAATTGCGTTTGTCCTTGAGGCAAAGAAGTGGCATGTGATAAATGTGATGGTAATCGGTCCTGCAACCTGTACTTTGATTACAAGAATACATAAACAGACAGACGGAAGTGATTCCTAGCCGTTCGGTATACTTAATAATGGGTCTAGCTCGTCTCCTCCTTAGCGCTGCAAACAATTCACAAAGTTATAATACCCTGTTCCACAGTTGTGGTGTAGGATGTAACTAGTGGAAACCCTGAATAACATATTCTATATATCAAGAATGGAATGCATTGTCAGGGTAAAACAACTTTACATTTGTCACAAATTCTTGCAAGAATTTATTGAAAAAACATTTGCTTTTATAGTAAACAAAGTCCAACATTTTTAAGAAAAGAAGTTTATTTGGCGAAAATTTCCTCTATGTAAAACGAACTATTTTTTTGCGTGTAGATGGTGATAAACTTCGATTCATAATTTTGGCCGAATTTGAATCATTTTTGGCTAATAAAGTACATTTGTGCTGTCGTTTTTATCATTTGTATTTGCAAATAACTTTAAACATAAATTTTCATTCGTAGTTGCAAGAAAAAATTCGCCAACGCCTATTATGTCACCCTGATTTGCAGAGAAAATTTGATTTGAGCTGCATACCTGGAAGCGAAATTTTGGGTAACCGTACCGATAACAAAAATTTTGTTTAAATTATGTCAATGCATCACTTATGGTAACGAAAATTTCGCTAGTGGTGCATACCGCTCTTAAAGCTTATTGAACATTCGCATTCATTCATTCAATCTTGTCAGTGTTGGGTAAGCAAACCAGAAAGCTTTAGCCCCTAGAAAAATTTTAGCTACGCAATTGTAGATGATTATTATACCCACCACCGAAGGATGGGGATATGTTCATTTTGTCATTCTGTTTGCAATACATCGAAATATTCATTTCCGACCCTATAAAGTATATATATTCTTGATCAGCGTAGAAATCTAAGACGATCTAGACATGTCCGTCCGTCTGTCTGTTGAAGTCACGCTACAGTCTTCAGAAATAGAGATATTGAGCTGAAACTTTGCACAGATTCTTTTTTTTTTTGTCCATAAGCAGGTTAAGTACGAAAATGGGCTATATCGGACTATATCTTGATATAGCCCCCATATAGACCGATCCTCCGATTTAGGGTCTTAGGCCCATAAAAGCCACATTTATTATCCGATTTTGCTCAAAATTTGAGACAGTGAGTTGTGTTACCCCTTCGACATCCTTCGTCAATTTGGCTCATATCGGTTCAGATTTGGATATAGCTGCCATATAGACCGATCCTCCGATTTAGGGTTTTAGGCCCATAAAAGCCACATTTATTATCCGATTTTGCTGAAATTTGGGACAGTGAGTTGTGTCAGGGCCTTCGACATTCTTCTTCAATTTGGAACAGATCGGTCCAAATTTGGATGTAGCTGCCATAGAGACCGATCCTCCGATTTAAGGTCTTAGGCCCATAAAAGGCGCATTAATTGCCCGATGTCGCCGAAATGTGGGACAGTGAGTTAAGTTAAGCCCCTTGACATACTTCTGCACTATGGCACAAATCGGTCCAGATTTGGATATAGCTGCCATATAGACCCATCCCTCGCCTTAAGGTTTTGGGCCATAAAAAGCGCCTTTATTGTCCGATATCGCCGCAATTTGGGACAATGAATTGTGTTAGGCCCTTCGACATCCTTCTTCAATTTCACTCAGATTGGTCCAGATTTGGATCTCTCGATTTAATGTTTTGGGCCCATAAAATGCGCATTTATTTTCCGATGTTGCAGAAATTTGGGACAGAGAGTTAAGTTAAGCCCCTCCACATATTTCTGCAATTTGGTCTAGATCGATCAAGATTTGCATATTGCTGCAATATAGACCGATATCTCAATTTAAAGTCTTGGTCCCATAAAAGACGCATTTATAATTCAATTTAACTGAAATTTGACACATTGATTTATGTTAGGCTTTTCGGCTTCCATATTGTATATGGTTCAGATCGGTTTATTTTTAGATATAGCTTCTTTTAGTAGCTATATCTAAAAATAAACCGACTATATCCAAATCTGGACCAATATTATGTTATACACAATTGAACAGTGACTTGTTCTTATTAGTATATCATAATATTTCGATAGTATTCGGATCATATGTCGATATAACTGCTATGGGACATAAGGTATGCAATTTTCACCGGATTTTGATGAAAGGCGATTTACATATATATCCGAGGTGGAGGGTATCCAAAGTTCGGCCCGACCGAACTTAACGCCTTTTTATTTGTTTTATGATTATTATTATAAAATAAAATATCGTAAAAATTAAAAACATACATAGGTTAGGTTAGGTTGAAAAGAGGGTGCAGATATTAATCCGCCTCATGGCCGCTATGGACATATACCAAAGCCAGTGAGCGGCTTGTTGTGCGCTCTAAAAACTATAAAGTAACCTCTAAAAAGAAAACCTCAAGTTAGGAATTCCGTGCTACTTACAAAATTCTTAATTGTTTTCAATGCCACTCCCCTAAGTTGGTTCACGTCTAATATTGTGTCGCCACCTATATAGCGGTATCTGTTGGACGCGAAAGCCGGACAATGACAAAGGAAATGCTCAAACGTCTCATCATCTTCCCCGCATGCTCCAACGTCTCATCATCTTCCCCGCATGCTCTATACATGCTATCGCTTGCCGCACCGATTTTACATAAGTGAGCTCGTAGTCCTATGTGTCCCGTTATGATACCAATTGCTGTACTGACCTCCTTCGTGCTTCCTTTCAGTAATAGCCTCGTTTTCTCACGATCTGGATCCCCCCATAGGATTTTCGCCGTCCTACCGACGGTTTTGCTGTTCTACAATGTTGCATGCGCATTCGTCGCCCACTCCCTTAACACGGACTGCGTCGACCCGAAAGGTTTCGGGTTAACCAAGTTTTTTGACGGCAGTCCTCTGGACTTCACCGCCAAATCGTCTGCCCTTTCATTTCCCCTTACTCCGATATGGCCCGGCACCCAAACGATGCGGATTTTCCCATCCTCAGAGAAGGAGTTAATCTCCTTCTTACACTGCAAGACTGTTAGTGACCTCACTATCCTGGTTGTTGTTGCCCTTATGGCAATTTTACTGTCGGTAAAGATGTTCACACTCGACGTCCACGCGTCAACACCACTTTACGCATTCCGTGATCGCCCGGATCTCCGCCTACAGGACCGTATTATGGTCAGACAGTCTAAAACAGATGTCAGTCCCTGGGTTCTCAATGTAAACCCCCAGGCCCACTCTGTCCTCCAGCTTTGATCCATCCATGTAACATGATCTTCCAGATAGCAATACTAGGGTTCCGTCAATCCAAGACTGTGCCGATGGCAGCAGTGCGTCGCACTCGACTTCAAGGTTCATCTCAGGTATCCGATCGGAAACCTCTTCCCATCCTTCCAGGTTTACTATCGTCGCCTCGATTATACCGCGATGGTATGAGCTGCTCCCATCCTCAATTCATTCTCTCATCGCCTTAAGTCTCATTGCCGTAGTGACTGCCTCACACTTAATATGTATGTTAATGGGTCGGATATCTAGAATAGTCTCCAGTGCCCTAGTGGGCGTGGTCCTCATCACTCCGCCTATAATCACGCTCCTGTAGAGCCAGTGGACTATCCTAGGATTCACGCCCCATTTCGAGCCTACGGCCCGTCTACATTGTGCCCAACATTTGTGAGTCTGAGAAGTCTCAGTACGCTACTGAGGAAACGTGGTGCGTTAAATTAGCCCACCTTCGTCTTTCTCGTGAACAGGCATATTTCAGTCTTCTCTGGGTTAACATTGAGACCTCTGGGTCTAGTCCAGTCATATGCCATATGCAAGACCCTTTCGGCCCTTCTGCATAGCTCGTTCGGATCCTTACCTCATAGACGTATTGCAACATCGTCTGCGTAGCAGACGGGTTCGAATCCCTCCTCAGTCAGCATCCGTAATAGGTCATTTATGGTGGTCACCCATATTAGGCTAAAATGTTCCCCTGTGGCGTGCGCTGTGCCACTTTCTCCCTTTTATTTATGCCAAGAAACGCACAATTTATCCACCTGTTCCTTAGCATATGGTTTATCCAGTCTCTAAGGAGCGGGTCCACCGGTACTGGTCTAAGGATTGGATCATTGTGTCGCTCCGCAGTGCATACTGCCAGTGCGTACGTTTTGGCATCGAACGATTCTTCTATTTTATGCACAACCTCGTGCAGGGCAGTCTCCACCGACCTTCCCTTGACATAAGCATGCTGTTTGTATCTGAGCAGTTCGCTGGATGTCATACTCTTTATCATGGTGTCCACTATACGTTCCATGGTTTTGAGTAGAAAGGACGTAAGGCTTATGGGTCTGTAGGCCTTTGGTGCCGAATAACTTGCCTTACCGGGCTTGGCTATAATTTCCGTGAGTCCCGTCATATCCTGTGGAAAATGGGCTTCCATCAAAAGCCTCAACATGTCCTCCGTTGTTTCTGCTCTCACTCCCATATCGTCTACTAAAGTTTCAGATTGGAGAGAAACTTTTTTATCTTGTGGGCGTCATTAACGCTATCGACCTGTTCGCAGAAAAGCTTCTTGGAGGCACGTTTTGCCGCTCTGGTAATCTTATTGTATTCCTTGGGCCGTGTGTAATACACATCCCAATAAACTTCCGCTTTTTTATGACGTGATCTGTTAAAAATTAAACATAAACATTGCAAAATAAGGATCAGTGTTGTAGCTTTTGGTAGGTTCTTAAACGCAAAAATATAATTCGTTTCACATAAAAGAAATTTTCGCCAAGTCAACTTCGTTTCAAAAAAACTTTGGACTTTGTTTACGATAAAAGTACATGTTTTTGCGATAAATTCTTGGAAGAATTTGTGACACATATAAAGTTTTTTTAACCTGACAATACCTTTCATTCTTGATATGTAGAACATGTTATTCGGGATTTTAACAAGGGTTTCTTTAATTGTGAACTAATTTAACGTCATTGTTATGTATGTATATTCCTTTTTTTCTTTTTAATAAAATGTGCATATTGAAAAGGATGCCAAGTTCAATCAAATGTTGAAACACAATTCAAACTCAAGTTTTTACCAATAATATGCAAATCTCAGATGACTATTTCACAACACAATTTGATACACAATTATATTAAAGGCCTTCCATTCTTGCACAACTCCATTATGGTTTGTATTCGTTAAGCTATAAATAAAACAAAAAATGTTTATTGGAGTTGTTATTTTCGCACATTTAAATACCTAAACCAGTGACGGACACACAATTGCAATTATGTCCAAGTCCATGGCCTTGCTTTTCTTATGTACGTACACGGAAATGTCCAAACTGTGAGTATTTTTGCCCATCAGTGTGGTAGTTTCCAAATGTGAACTGATTTTTTCCAATTTCAATGGGCTCAAAAAAACATGCCTGTACCAAATTTGAAGACGATCGGACAAAAACAGCGGCCTGCACTTTCTACAAAAATTAAGACGGACAGACAGACAGACGGACATAGCTAAATCGAATCGGAAAATGATTCTGTCACAAAGTTATAATATCCTGTAGTGGTAGTGGTGTAGGGGCTACAGATTCTTGGGGGGTGGCTGACCTTTTACTATAGCTGCTCATGTCACCCACTCGCAAATATAAGAGCAAACGATTTTGTAATTTCTTATTAGAGTACGGCTCTATAGTATGGGAACCAGCTTAAATTTCATTACAATACAATTTAATCTGTTCAGAAACAACTTTTATTATTTTGCCGGAACCAGCAGGATTTGCCTAGCTATTGTATAATTACAGATTGAATCTATTGTAATTAAATAACAAACTCTAAAAAGTCGTCGCATTATGCTGAATGTATCTTTCTAAAGAACATTATTCATGGCAATATATTATCGGAGTTTATTTTAGACAGACTTTATATAAACGTTCCCATCTGACCAACTCGTCATTATCAACTACTTCAAATAAATTATTATACCACCAATTATGCAAATAATGACCACTTGCGCAGCCACTTCCTTGAATTTGAAACAATTTACAATCTAATTGATCTATCAGAAAGTCGTGAATCGATAAAAAGGAAGTTAATTTTATACTTGAATCACATATGGTATTTAAACCTCTATATTCTTAAAAGTTCAAAAAAAAAAAAATATGTAAATATATTTTTGTTGGTACATATTCTATTCTGTCGATGTATCGGAGAAAAATCCTAAAGAATTTGATGGCGTACCCGTGGTTGCGTATCCACTGGTAGTTATTGATATAGCTGCTGCAAATACAGGGGCCGAATTAACGCATACTAAATGTGTTAAATCGTTCGAATGCTCTCTATTGTAAATTATGTATTGGTTTATTGAACGAAATGTTTTTAAATTTAAGAACGCAAATGATCAAATTGATCTATCTCCTCATAATTCTTGATTCTTGTTTGAACCGTTGAGTGGAGCGGAAGCTTCGTTATTTCGCCCGCAAGAATTTTCCTGCAACTCGTAATAGGTCATTACTTTTGGATGAAAAATTTAAGTCACTCAAGGATAGCTACGATAGAGGTATGCATTAGGCGGTTGATGATCTGCATCTGTTTCCAGTGGAGCGGCAGATCTAGAGCCCGGGGGTAGGCTAAGAATGAAATCCAAGGCCCATCAGCTGCGGTGGTGGTATCAGGCCGTAGCTGCTCCTGGCTCCACAAGCCGACAGATGACTGGTCAGCAGTGCTTTTGACGAAGACACCTGGTTCGATTATTAATGAAAAAGGCGAACCAATTCTTTCCTCGCATGCCTATAATCTGACGAGCTAACGCGCTCTTTAAGAAGTTAAAATAATAGAAGACGCATCGCTCTCAGGTCTATTGAGAGGCTTGGTGCGAATGATTCTACGACTCTCACTAATAGGGCGAGAGGTTTCCTAAATTTGGATTCGCTGCACAGGCTACCCCAAAGATTACACGTCTAGATTTGGAAACTGCACCGCAGTCAGCCAAAAGGCTGCGGTTACCTGGATGGCATCCCATACCTAAATGAACTAGGACGAACAATAGTAAGAGGGGTCCAAGAACCTTTGCTTATGTCGCTAGGGACAGTTTGGTGATGGTAGTTGTCGACAAGGGAGTAGAACAGGGCTGTATACCTAGGAATAACTGGAGTCGGATATTCAATGGACTATCCCACTCCAGTATACTCCGAAGTCCTTGCGAAATTTCCCCCTCCAGTTTGTGACGATGCAGGCTGGTATTGAGGCCGATACAAACTAATTGCCTTCGAGGATCAACGCTCAGTTGAAAAATATTGGTGCGATCTTGCCAGGTGCAGCACTAGATTTAGTCAAGGAGGAAGATATTCCTTCTCGACCAATGGCGCATGCTCGGATACCAAGGATTCCCTCAGATCCTGAAGCGATACTTAGAAGACTAAGGGAATGTAATCCTAATCTTTCAACCACCGACTGGAAGATTGGTAGATCGGATCAGGCTGATGGTGACTGGAGACATGCAGTATTCGTACTAAACTCCGGCTAAACTCGCAGACCTCAACAAGTCGATGGGGTTGTATCCTAAGGATTCAACAAGATGAAACTGAAGGTCTATAAAAGCGGTGGGATTGGGGAATCAGGTGACGACTCAGCAGTTGATGCTGAACACTTGTCTGAGGAACTATCGACCACATCGCTGAAGTTTGGCGGATTACAGAAGACTGAAAATCCCCCTGCAACAATGGAGACAGGAGGAGATGGCATCGAAACGGAACCCGACAAGGCCTGTGTGGGTTGGTCATCCAGTTGGACTGGTGCACACCTTCAACAGTGGGGAAGCACGGAACTCAAAAACGACTTCGACAGCAGCAGCTAGTGAAGTATCTAAGGAGGAATCGTCCACACCGCAATTGTCCAGTGTCCTGAGAAAGACTTGTTCCACAGCTTTCTCACCTGCCCCTGGATGCGTACGGCAGCTCATCATGATAAGATCTAACGAATCTTGTGAGGATGAACTCTTGGTGGAATCAGAAAACGAGGCTAACACAACAGTAGTAGAAGTTCTGAATCTTGACTATGGTCCGGTTTTTACAGATAAATCTCCACCATATAAAGGCCACTTCGGCGGCACTAAAGGTCATCCTGATGGCAGGGGGATTTGGCGTGGTTCTTATCCAGGAACCATGGGTGTGCGAAGGAATGGTTCGTGAACTAAGAATTCCGGGATTTAAACTTCTCAAGCGTACGGGAAATGGCAGACACAGAGGCTGTATTCTCGCAAAGAGTAGTCTAAATGTTTTTCTTCTTCCGTCGTTAAGCACTGAAGATTTAGTAGTACCCATCCTTGAAATAAATAAGTCTCATTACTGGCTGGCTTCCCTATATATGGCACACGATTCAGAGATGTCGCATTCAAACTTTAAGTCGCAGTAGCCGCTTCTGTAGGGAGCCTCATTGTAGGAAGTGATGCTAATGCACACCACCAGATATGGGGAAGTTCGGATGTCAACGAAAGGGGTGAGCTGCTTATTGAATATATTATATGCTGCAATCTGGCGCTTTGTAATAAAGGGGATAAACCAACCTTTATTAGAAGGAACAGGCAGTAGGTATTAGATATTTCCTTTATATCGGTAGTTATAAGTGGAAGAATATGCGACTGGAATGTGTTGGATGACTACAGCTGCAGAAGTGGTCCCTTGGCTAAACAGAAGAAAGGCGGATCGGGATGAATTTTGACACACATTTTGCACATCCTTCCCTTTTAGACCAGAAAAGAAAGTGAAAACTGCGGAGGATATAGATATAGTGGTCTAGCGGATGCTGACACAAGCGAGTCATTCAGGGCAATGACTCTGTGTCAGCATGTCATAGTGCCAAGCCAAGGGGCAAACAGCGACCGCCATGATGGACCCCAGAGCTGGTTGGTCTAAGATTGGACTGCAGAAAACTCTTCAATAGAGCGAAAGCCACAAGAGCACTACACGATTGGGACATATATAAGGCTGAGCTAAGAAAATATAAGGCCGAGCTGAGAAAGGCTTAGAAAAAATACTGAGGCCTCTAGGCTAAGGAAGATTCCGTCCTTGAGACCTAGTACGTTGGGGTATATTCAGAAGTCAGAGAATGTATGGACAATATCTAGTGAGGAAACACTGGGACTTCTCGTTGATACACATTTCCCGGGAAATTCTCCAACGGACAACGTGGCGCCTGAAGAGGTTGTCACTGATATGCATTCGTCGGAGGCTATTAGAGAAATTGTGTCTGAACCGAAAATCCTTTGGGCGATAAGAAGTTTCGACTCCTTTATGTCGCCAGGCCCTGATGATGTATCATCGATTAAATTACTACCTGTGTCCGATAGACTGGTTCCCTGGCTTAGGGAGATATACTGTGCTTGTATAAGTATGTCCTATATACCTGTGGCATAGAGGGGCGCGAAGGTCATTTTCATTCCGAAAGCTGGAAAACCCTACCGTTTCCGTCTGTCATCCTTTATGCTGAAGACTTTTGAGAGGTTGATAGAAACATTTATTAGGGCAAAGATCCCTGGAGATTGTCTGTCGCTGCAGCAGCATGCATATAGTAAAGGCAAATCCACTGAAACACCCCTTCACGACCTAGTCGGATACATAGAAGTTTCTCTCTCTGTCAAGCAATATTCAATGGTAGTATTTCTCGACAGTTAAGGTGCTTCCAAAAATGTAAAACCGACGTCAATCATGAAGGAGTTGGAGTTTCTAGGCATCAACTCTACCGTAAGAAAGTTTATTAATAACTTACTTACTAAAAGATGCGTTACGGCAGGCTTGGGATATGTTGATCTAAAAAGATGGGTCAGCAGGAGGTGTACTGTCCCCGCTACTTTGAAATATAAGCATTTAAAATATATTATTGTCTCTGGAATAAAAAGGTATAAAAGTGGTCGCGTATACTTATGAGGTGGCAATTGCGATTAGGGGAAAGTTTCCTAACACTCTAAGAGATATACTTCCGGAAGCTCTATGTGCAACAGCGATGTGGGCTACCGACAGGGGTCTGGGTATAAATTCGTGCAAGACAGAAGTAGTGTTTTTCAGCAGGAGATACAAGTTGCCTACAGTGGCACCTGTCTCCTTGGAAGGGGGGAATGTTCCATTTACAGAAAGGGCAAAAATACCTGGGTGTTTTGTTGGACAGGGCATCTGCAAAAGAGCCAATGAATACCACTATTCCTGAAAGAACCGATTGGAACTACGATATCCCTGGTAACAGAAGTTACATAGACTTCTATACGGATGGTTCCAAACTAAACGACCAGGTGGGCTTTGGGATGTACTCTTAAGATCTATAACTGGTCATATCGAAAACGTTATCCAACCACTGCAGTGTGTATCAAGCGGAGATACTTGTAATTAAGAAAGTTGTGGAATGGCTAAGATATAATGTCATAACGACGATTGGCCAGGCAACCATTAAATCCTTGCAGAAGGCATTTCTGAACACAAAAACCACCCTCGACTATAGCAGATCTCTTAACGAGATGTCTGTTCAAAAGTCACCTGTTCAGGGTGTCGGGCCACAGAGATATCCCAGAGAATTGTAAAGCGGAAGAGCTTGCGAGACTAGGAACTACCCTACGTATTCCAGGGATACTGGAATCTGTGGCTATGGATCTAGCGACATGTAAGCTAAGTTTTCAGGACCAGGCCCCAAGGACAACGAATGATAGATGGTCACAAAGAGGGGGCTGTGAGCATTCCAAAACTATGTGGCCTAATCTGGACTTGAAGAGGTCTTCCGCTTTGCTGTCATTGGCTAGAACAGACGTCTTAGTCATTGTGTCCGTCACGAAAGGTCACTGTCTAATCGGAAAACATGCTGACAGACTGAGGTTGCCAGCAACGACTTTTGCAGGAGCTCTGAGGACATCGAAGGAGAAGAGACTATAGAACACCTTCTATGTGTCTGTCCCGCACTAACAGCCAGAAGGGGTTCCACATTAGGTTCTCATATCTTTGAGAACCTGTCTGATTTAGCGGATGTGAACATTCGCAAGTTATTGGGTTTTTTAAAGCTATATGGATGATTCAACGGTAGGAACTAGAAGGCATCTTCCATCTTCTGTTCCTTTGGTATCACAGACTACCACTTAAACCGATCCTAACCTAACCCATCTCCTTATAAAACTGGTTCACATGTAAACAAGATATACAATTTCTCATGAATTGCCGTGTTGAACCTATTTCGTCCAGCACAAAATCTTAAATTATAGACCAAACAATCCGTTATTGTACGGAATGGAATGGATGGTTTATAGCTAGTAAACCATCCATCGGAAAATCGAGCAAATAAATGCTTAAAGAGACTGTTTCTGGCTAGGTGTACGGCGGCTTAAGCAATATGATTCCTAATTAAAACAAGTAAAAACAAGTAAGTTCGGCCGGGCCGAATCTTATGTTCCCTCCACCTTGGATCGCATTTGTCGAGTTCTTTTCCCGGCATCTCTTTTTAGGCAAAAAAGGATATAAGAAAAGATTTGCTCTGCTATTAGGGCGATATTAAGATATGGTCCGGTTCGGACCACAATTAAATTATATGTTGGAGACCTGTGTAAAATGTCAGCCAATTCGTATAATAATTGCGCCCTTTGGGGCTCAATAAGTAAAATAATAAGAGATCGATTTATATGGGAGCTGTATCGGGCTATAGACCTATTCAGACCATAACAAACACGTATGTTGATGGTCATGAGAGGATCCGTCGTACAAAATTTCAGGCAAATCGGATAATAATTGGGACCTCTAGAGGCTCAAGAAGTCAAGATCCCAGATCGGTTTATATGGCAGCTATATCAGGTTATAAACCGATTTGAACCTTATTTGACATTGTTGTTGAAAGGAAGAATAAAATACGTCATGCCAAATTTCAGCCAAATCGGATAATAATTGTGCCCTCTAGAAGCTCAAGAAGTCAAGTCCCCAGATCTGTTTATATGACAGCTATATCAGGTTATGAATCGATTTAAACCATACTAGGCACAGTTGTTGGATATCATAACAAAATACTTCGTGCAAAAATTCATTCAAATCGGATAAGAATTGCGTACTTTAGAGGCTCAAGAAGGCAAGACCCAAGATCGGTTTATATGACAGCTATATCAGGTTATGAACCTATTTAAACCATACTTGGCACAGTTGTTGGGTATCATAACAAAACACGCCTAGCAAAATTTCATTCCAATCGGATAAGAATTGCGCACTTTAGAGGCTCAAGAAGTCAAGACCCAAGATCGATTTATATGGCAGCTATATCAGGTTATGGGCCGATTTGAACCATACTTGTCAAAGTTGTTGGATATCATAACAAAACACGTCGTGCAAAATTTCATTCCAATCGGATAAGAATTGCGCACTCTAGAGGCTCAAGAAGTCAAGACCCAAGATCGGTTTATATGGCAGCTATATCGAAACATGGACCGATATGGCCCATTTAAAATACCAACTGGCCTACACTAATAAGAAGTATTTGTGCAAAATTTCAAGCGGCTAGCTTTACTCCTTAGGAAGTAAGCGTGCTTTCGACAGATAGACAGACGGATGGACGGACAATGCTAGATCGACATAAAATGTCGCCACGATGAAGAATATACATATATACTTCATGTGGTCTCAGACGAATAGTTCGAGTAGTTATAAACAGAATGACGAAATTGGTATACCTCCCATCCTATGGTGGAGGGTATAAAAATGTTAATGTTCGCCCAGAACAGGAATTGTACATTTCTTTTAGAAACCATCGGAACACTTTTGGCTGTTGAATTCAATTGTAGACTATGGTGCGACATACCAGAATTGATGATACCAACGTATGGTATATGTATCCAGGGTCTACACTCGGTTTTCACCTGTCCAGCCAATCCTAACCGTCTTATAACCGCATCAATCTGAACGACATTGAACAGGGCAAATGGATGGAAATGCAAATTTGCCTATGAACATTCAATTAAGGAACAGGGGCAAATTTCTCACATGTCAATGAGTGCTGTCCGATTCAAGTTGAAGCTCAATGATAAGCGCTCTTTTTTTGCCGAGTCCGAACGGCGTGCCGCAGAGCGACACCACTTGGTAGAAAAGTTTCCTTGGAATATTTATTTTCGACAATTAAAGATCTCTTAGTGAAATACCATGCAAACTTGACTAACAGTTTAACAATAGAAGTGCCTTTATCTAAATCCCACATGATCTTTATTGGTCTACGAATTTAAGTTTGGATGTAAAGTGTACTCCATTCTTGAAATACTTTATTTCAGCCCGATATTCTCACGATGTCTGATTTAGTGGTGTTTTCGGGGGAGAGGTGGTCCCCCAGATACTTGGCCCTGAAAATATATGAGCATCGTGCTCTTTTCTCAAATACTGTTTATTTAAACCCCATATTGTCATTGGCTTAAGAGGAGTTTACAGGATGAGGCGTCCCCAAAACACATGGCCCCAATTGAGCCATACACTGGCATGGTCGAAATATATCAGCAATTTTTTAATTTATTTGAGCCCCATATTGCCATTGCCCTCAAAATTGGATATCAAATTCGTTTTCTAATCTCATTTAAACTATTTATTGCAAAAGTCAGCAAATATGTCCGGTTTGGGGTATTGGCCCTAAAAACTATGAATATTAAGTTCCACTCTCTTTAAGACCAAAATTGTCTTGGTGTGCAAATACGTCCTAATAGGGGGTTGTTATGGTGGTGGGAGGTCCGCTAGACAGTTGGTCCCTAATGTTGATATCAGATACGTGGTCTACTCCCACATACCTTTAATTTGAGCTCCATATTTCCATAGTCGGCAAACATGACCGGCTTGGGGGTGTTTGGGGAATGGGCGGCCACTCAGTGAGTTGGCCTTGAAAATATATATCGGACTCGTGTTCCACTTTAAAAACCCTCTTATTTGAGCCTCACATTGCAATAGTCAGAAATACTTACTATTTGGGTGGTGTTGTGGGGGTGGGGTGGCCCCATAGACATTTTTCCCGAATATTGATATCAGATTCATGCTTTACTCCCAAAGACCTTTCATTTGAGCCCCATATTGCTATGGACGTAATTTTGTCCCCTTTGGGGGATGTTTTGGTGAGAGACGGCCCCCCAAATACTTGGTCCCATATTTGGATGTCAGATTCGTATTCTGCATTCAAATACCTTTTATTTAACCCCCATATTCCCATGATCAGTAAATAAGCCCAGTTTTGGGGAAGAGGTGGACCCCCAGAAACGTGGTCCCACATTTGGATATTAGATTCGTATTCTACTCGCAAATACCTTTCATTTGAGTCCCTTATTGCTATGGTCGGTAAATATGTCCGATTTAAGGTTGTTTTGGGGATTGGGGTGGTCCCCCTAGCACTTGGTAATACAATTGGATATCAGATACGTTTTCTTATCCTTAATACCTTTCATTTAAGTCCCATATTGTCGTGATTGGTCTAAATATATGTTTGGTAGGTTTTAGGATGGGGCGGCTCCCCTAGGTACGCCATCCGAAATTTGGATACCAAATTTTAATTTTTATGGTACTATATGAGAGCACACAAAATTTCGCTTAAATCGCACCACCCATCTCCGAGATCTGGCGTTTCTGAAAATGAGGGTAAGGGGGAAGGTCCGCCGCCCTTCAGATATCAACAAATGTAGCAACTTATTTTCACCACGGGATCATTATGCACCATCTGTGAAAATTTCAAGAAAATCGGTTCAGCCGTTTCTGAGTCTATAAGGAACAAACAAACAAAAAAACAAACAAACCTACAAACAAACACAAATTGATTTTTATATATAAGACTATTGAAAAACAGTAAGGAATTATTAACAGGAGAAGTTGCGGCGATGATATTAATATAATAGCATTGAACCGCCTCATCAATATATTTGCGCATTATTTCCAGCTCGCGAATTTATTTTTCAGAGCGAAAGTCTATCGGTTTAGCTTACATCAACCACATGCAAAAAATATTGGGTTGCCCAAAAAGTAATTGCGGATTTTTTAAAAGAAAGTAAATGCATTTTTAATAAAACTTAGAATGAACTTTTATCAAATATACTTTTTTTTTACACTTTTTTCTAAAGCAAGCTAAAAGTAACAGCTGATAACTGACAGAAGAAAGAATGCAATTACAGAGTCACAAGCTGTGAAAAAATTTGTCAACGCCGACTATATGAAAAATCCGCAATTACTTTTTGGGCAACCCAATATAATGTTGCGGACATTTTTACGACAAAAAAAAAAAAAATACTTCTATTACGAAGTATTTTTATAATTGACTCTGTATTACGTTTCGCTTCAACATATAAACGCTACCCATAAACGTTGCATTGTTGGACGTAACTAACTTTTTTATTGTTAACCCTTTAGCAGCTTCGCCAACGGTGAAAGGACCTTTTTGTTGTTGTAAAACCAAAAACTATTTAATGGCAAAGGTGTTTTGATGCCCACAAATAATTATTTGTTAATCGGATAAACCGATAATTCTCTGTTGGCTCCCCTACTACACAGAAGAAATATAGACCTTAATAAGACCGATTAAATATGGTATTGACTTATAAAAGTCTTTTCAAACAAGATGTTTATTGCTTTATTTATTTTGATAAAGAAATTCGATATTTTTTGTATCACGGCAAGTTATTGGTTAATAAGGCATACGTTGAACATATTTTTAATTGAACGGATTAAATTGTTATTTAATAGCACCAATTACAATATTTATTGACCAAGATTATACTGTGTTCCCTTTCACACATATGTAATGCGAAAAGAAGTGCGAATGAGTCAAATATATGTCTAGCTTCTATCACAAACAGACACAAAGTAACGTGGCTAGAAAAAAATCAAGAAAATTAGAAGTTTGGTTTTTATCTCTGTATAAAATGTCATTTTTCATTTTGTTATAATTTTAAAGTTAAACAAATATATTGTGAAAATTTTTGTGCTGAAATAGTGTAATGCAGAAAAATGCCATATGTGAACAAATACAATAGAATGGATAAATGCCAAACGCAACAAATTGGAGGACAGTGTTGAATGTAAACGTGGTATTTTTAAACATATTATTAATATAATCTTATTTTATGATATATATATATATATATATATATATATATATATATATATATATATATATATATATATATATATATATATATATATATATATATATATATATATATATATATATATATATATATATATATATATATATATATATATATATATATATATATATATATATATATATATATATATATATATATATATATATATATATAATATGGAGTTGGGCGCTAAGGATGGAAGATAACATATGTGGATCTAGATTTCGCATAATTCCCCGCAAAAAGCTAGGGTTGGTATTTATAACGATTCATTTTAAATATCTATGTATGTATATCAATTATGTTTGGTGTCGGCGAGGCTAAAAATGGAATCGACAATTTTTCTTTTTTTTTAACAATATTTTTCATGTTTTGCACGCAATTTAATCCAATGAAAGAAAAAGTTGTTGTAGTCACATTTTCATGGGGAAGTAGCGATCCTCGTCAAGCTCCTGTCAGTGTTGCCGATTTGGTAGGTTCCTGCCAAAATTGGTAGGGTTTTGTTCTCGTGGTAGGTTGGTGGGCTGGCGTCAATTTTTGGTAGTCTTTTCAACATATAAATACCATGCTAATAGCTGAACAAATTGCCCGGATTACTCAAATTATTTCACTTCTTGTCGATTTGCACACAAACAAGAAAAAAGGTCTTAAGTTCTGTCAGGACGAAATTTGGATACCCACCACTTCGGGTATATATGTACCCACCTTTCGTCATAATCCGGTGAAAAATACATAATTTATATATATATATATATATAATATGGTCCGATTTGGACCAAATTCGACACGGATATTGAGTTATCTAATAAGTGCAAGTCATTGCTAAATTTTGCAGAGCAAAATATTGGTCTTTTTGGTAGTCATATCCAAATATACACCGATCTGAACCATATACGACACAGATGTCGAAAAGCCAAACATAAGTCACTGTGTCAAATTTGAGAGAAATCGGATTATAAATGTGCCTTTTAATGGGGCCAAGACATCAGACAATAAATGCGCTTTTTATGGGCCTAAGACCTTAAATCGAGAGATCGGTCTATATAGCAGCTATATCCAAATCTGGACCGATCTGAGCCAAAATGCAGAAAGTATTCGAAGAACCTAAAACAACTCACTGTCCCAAATTTCGACGAAATTGAACAATAAATGCACCTTTCATGGGCCGAAAACCTTATACAGAGAGATCGGTCTATGGGCAGCTGTATCCAAATCTTGGCCGATCTGAGCCAAATTGAAGAATAATGTTGAAGAGCTTAACACAACTTACTGTCCCAAATTTCGGGGAAATCTGACAACAAATGCGCTTTTTATGTGCCCAAGACCTTAAATCGAGAGATCGGTCTATATGGCAGCTATATCTTAATCTGAACCGATCTGAGCCAAATACAAGGAGGATGTCGAAGGGCCTAACATACTGTCGCAAATTTTGGCAAAATTGGACAATAAACGCTCCTTTTATGGGCCCAAGACATTAAATCTAGAGATCGGTCTATATGGCAGCTATATCCAAATATGAACCGATCTGGGCCAAATTGAAGAAGAATGTAGAGTGGCCTAACGCAACACACTGTCCCAAATTTCAGCAAAATCGGATAATCAATGTGACTTTTATCGGCCTAAGACCCTAAATCGGCGGATCGGTCTATATGGGGGCTATATCAGGATACTTTCCGATATAGCCCATCTATAAACTTAACCTGCTTATGGACAAAAAAATAAGTTTCGGCTCAATATCTCTATTTTTAAAGACTGTAGGGTGATTTCAACAGACAGACGGACGGACATGGCTAGAACGTCTTAGATTTTTACGCTGATCAAGAATATATATACTTTATAGGGTCAAAAACGGATATTTCGATGTGTTGCAAACGGAATGACAAAATGAATATACCCCCATCCTCCGGTGGTGGCTATAAAAATAACTCTGAAAAAAGCCAACTACCGAATTTGTGTGTAAGACTTAAATTTTCAACGAATTTTAGCATCGAATTTAGACTATATTGGTTGAAGTAGTTTTGTAGAGACTTGACAGACAAAATTATTGAAATGTTGTGGATTTTCATCGAATTATTTTCTTGAGTAAGTTGCTAAAATACGCGTACTGCCATGTAGCACACAAGACTCCCATGTCATTAAGAGCTTGCAAACCCAGGTTCGAATCCACCGGCCGGTCAAACATTTTTTTTATTTTATCTTTAAACTTATTTTAGAAATGGCGGCCAAAAGTGGTTTACATTTGCATTTTTACATTTATTTTTAATTTGAATTTTATCGAGACATTTATTACTGTGTAATAATGTTTATTGATTGCAGGAATATCAAAAAATGTTGTCGTTGTTTTTCGACAAATTGTTGTTGTTTTTCAAAATAATTTATATCTGTGTGTGTATTCTTTATGAGTGCAGAATGAAACCATGGATTTTGAGGGGCCAAATACTGTCACATGGCGTTTCACTGCTTCAAAGGACGTAAGTTCTGATATTTACAGTAACTGGTACGAGTGTTAAGGGATCTCTTCTAAATTTCGTAAATTCTGGGTAAGAAATGTCGATTTCGTGCATTCAAAATTCATCTGTTCAATGCCTTCAATCGGAAAATAGGGCTATATGGCAGCTGCATACAAATATGTTGAGATCTGGTGCATACCCAGATGTTGAGGGGTGTATTCAACTTACGGGTAACGGCGAAAATGGGTATTAAAAGCGTATTTCTGGGAACAAACCCTTAAATCGGTGCAAAAATATATACGACTTTAATGATCTCAAGATTTCTTATCGCGAGTTCGGTATAATTGGTGATATATCAAGATATAGGCCATCTTTCTACTTTAGGCAATAGAGTGATTTCAACAAACGAACGGACGGACATGCCTATATCGTCTATAAATAGAACGACGATCAGGTATGTATGTTTGAAAATGTAAAATTTAATGTGTTGCCAATGGAATCGCAAAATGGCCAACTCTTCAGTTGTGTGTATAAAAACATATACACCATTTTTGGCTTGTATAACTTTTGGTAGGCCTTGGTTGGATTTGGTAGGATTTTTTTAAAATTTGGTAGGAAATAATTTTCTTGAGTGGCAACACTGGCTCCTGTAGGTGAGCAAGCTCGTTCCGGTCGTTTGGACGATCGCCGCTGGAACAGGGTGGCCATTGGTTATTCAAAGGCGCCAATAACTCGCCTTGTCATATCGAGCACCATAGGCACTCATTATTTGTGCAAGAGCCTGTGCCGCCCGGGCTCTCACTGAGACTTTCCGCTCGATACCCCTGATTGTCCACGACTGTCGTTGCAGCTACTCCGTATGGAGCCTTCCACTTTCCGCAACCTGTGGACGCGCCCGGTAGCTCGCAGTTTAGCTTCTCGTGACAACAATAAACACCACACAGATCGGAACTCAATGTTCCAGCCTGTGTGGTGTTCACATCTATCTCGTGTCGGACTCACAGCTAATGTGAAAAATATCATTTATTTATATTTATTAAAAAAAAGTAAAAACGTTATTTAAAAGAAATAGAAAATTTCAAATGAATGGTTTATTGAGGTAATAACCGCATTAATTGGATTTTTTAGCTTATCAGATCCAAATTGCAAAATTTTTAATCAATAATACAAATTCCTTTATTGGTCCGAATTCAGAAAATTTTTTAACTGAGTGTAAAAATTTTTTAAATTAACATAGTTTTTAATTATTACTGTGTAGAGAGAAAGCGTGAGTATTTGAGCGAAAAGACCATAAATAGGCCCGCGGGCATAGGAAAAACGAAAAATATACATGAACAGTGTAAACAAAATTGCGTGACTTCATTCGGTTGACGCATTATTGTTATTTTACATAGCTTCTTCACTTAGTTCATTATTCGGATTTTTCTGGCCATCACACAGACACAGATTAATATTATCAACTGTGTTTGTGTGTTTCTCATAATCAACTGTTATTGCTACAAATTTAAAAATATATTTTTTGTTGTTGTTTTGGACGCTAACCCAAAAAACCCCAAACAAGAGAATGTATGTTAACTTAGCCTTCCGTAATGAAGAAAGGCCGGTAGCACAGAGGGATAGCATACGCCTCACAATCGTAAGGTTGGCTGTTCAAATCCCAGTCAGGGAAAATCATTGCAAATAAAATCTTCGATTATTAATCTTGATTTGGAAATGAAATAAATTAGAAGAGAAATAAAAATTAGCCTCACTCTAACAGGTAAAAAAAAACATTTCGGCTCATATTTATATATACATCCCGTATAAAACCTTCTCCCGATTATATTTCTTGAGCCCTATTGGGCGCAGTTCTTATGCGATTTGGCTGAAATATTGCACAATGGCTTCTTCTATGGGCTTCAATATCCAAGCCAAGTATGGCCCAAATCGGTTCATAATCTTATATAGCTCTAATAGCATATCAATTCTTATCCATTGTCCTTTGTTATGTCTTGTATCGACATACATAACCCGGTTTATTATCTTTTCGAAATTTCTTTTGGCAAATTCCAACTGCAGATGCAGTTTAATGAATTTTAACTAATTTTCAGTATTGATCGTATTATTGTCTATGACAAACATAATTCACTGGCACTATAAACTAGGGATCTGCGCAAGACACCACTAGTGTGAACCAGGAAAAGGATTGCTACCATTCGCTTTTATAACGCATTCATATATTCGTTGCTTTTGTCTTGCCTTCATTCAACAATATCAAGTAATGCTGTTGCTTTCAAATGCATTAATTTTTTTTTAAGAGATAATTCGTACCATTCGCTCAGTATTCGTTGACACTTTGGTATGGTGCGAAACATGGAGTTAGAAATCTGGAGCTCAAATGAAACGTAGTGTACGAACATTAAATTAAAAAATTGTGTCCACATATCTAGGGGAATGGCCCAAGCCCAAAACTTCCCAAACCTAAAACCGCCCCAAATAGGCATTTTTGACGATCTTGCCAATATAGGACTCAAATGAAAGGTATTTGGTAATAGATTTCGGATATTATATTAAAAATAAGGTTCAAGAAATGGGGGACCGTTCCAACCCCCTAAACCAGACCCAAACCGTAATATTAGCCTATCATAACTAAATTGGTTCAAATGGAAGGTATTTCAGTGTCGATTACGAATATGAAAAATTATGTCCATGTATCTGGGTTGTACTCTAACACCACCCCAAATTGATTAACTGACCAATCATGATAATGTGGGAATCAATAGATGAATATTGTAACTAGAGTGCCAACCTAACATACACGCCTACATAATATGAAATGTTGAAATTAAGTTGGTCTGGAAAGAGCAATAGGTTTGGAATAGATTAAGTTGAAAAGAGAAAGTGCAGTGCCAGTAATCGGCTTGTTGTGCGCTCTAAAAAGTACCCTCGAAGAATTTAGGAATTCCGTGCAACTTACAAAATCCTTAATTATTTTCATGTCAAGCTCCTAAGTTGGTTCATGTCTGGTATTGTGTCTCCACCTCAGTGCCGGTATCTGTTAGACGCGAAAGCCGGGCAATGGTAAAGGAACTGCTTCAACATCTCATCATCTTCCCCACATGCCCTACACATGCTTTTACTTGCCGCACCGATTTTACATAAGTGAGCTCGTAGTCCAATGTGTCCCGTTATGACACCAATAGCTATACTGACCCCCTTCCTACTTACTTTCAGTAATAGCTTCGTCTTCTCACAATCTGGATCTCCCATATGATTTTCGCCGTCCTACCGACCGTTTCGCTGTTTCACAGGGTTGCATGCGCAATCATCGCCCATGCCCTTAACTCGGGCTTCGGGTTAACTAAGTTTATTGACGGCAGTCCCCTGGCCTTCACCGTCAAATCTTCTGCCCTTTCATTCCCCCTTTCTCCGTTATGGCCCTTTGGCTGCCGGGCCATAACTGAGTATGGATATTGCCATCCTCAGAGAAGGCGTTAATCTCCTTCTTACACTGCAAGACTGTTCGTGACCTTACCGTCCTGCTTGTTATTGCCCTTATGGCATTTTTACTGCCCGTAAAGATGTTCACACTCGACGTCCTCGCGTCAACACCACCTCACGCATTCCGTTATCGCCCGGATCTCCGCCTGTAGGACAATATTATGGTCGGGCAGTCTAAAACAGATCTCAGTACCTTGGTTCTCAATGTAACTCCCAGGCCCACTCTGTCCTCCAGCTTTGATCCATCCATGTAACATTATTTTCCAGATGTCAATACTAGGGTTCCGTCAATCCAAGACTGTGCCTCTGGCAGCAGTGCCTCGCACTCGAGGTTCATCTCAAGTATCCGATCGGAAACCTCCTCCCTTCCTTCCAGGTTTCCTATCGGTGCCCAATTATACCACAATGGTATGAGCTGCTCCCATTCTCAATCCATTCTCCCATTGCCTTAGGTCTCATAGCCGCAGTGGCTGCCTCACATTTAATCTGTATGTCTATGGGTCGGATATCAAGAATAGTCTCCAGTGCCCTAGTGTGCGTGGTCCTCATCGCTCCACGAGTGCAACATATGGACCTGTTGTATGGTCCTTATATTGCACTTTTTCTCCATAGCAGTCCACAAAACTACTGAGGATTAAGTTAGTATTTGTATAATCACGCTTCTGTGGAGACAGTGGACTATCCTCGAATTCAGGCCCTATTTTGAGCTTACGGCCCGTCTACATTGTGCCCAACATCTGTGAGCCTTCTCAGTACGCTCCTGAATGTGATACTTCCAGTTCAGTTTCCTGTCCAAGATCACACCTAAGTATTTAACCTTGTCAGATATCGAAATCGTTGAAGAAACGTGGTGCGTTAAATTTACCCACCTTCGTCTTCCTCGTGAACAGGTATATTTTAGTTTTCTCTGGGTTAACATTGAGGATCTAACCCAGTCATATGCCATATGCAAATCCCTTTTGGCTTTATCCCTTAAAAGTATTGCGTAGCAGACGGGTTCAAATCTCTCTTCAGTCAGCATCCGTAGTAGGTCATTTATGGTGGTCACCCATAGGAGTGGCGATAAAATTCCCCCCTGTGGCATGCTTTGTGCCACTTTATCCCTGATATGTATGCCATGGGAAACACAATTTATCCACCTTTCCTTAGCATATGGTTTATCCTGTCTCTAAGGACCGGGTCCTCCTGGTACTGGTCTATGGGTTGGATCAGTGTGTCGGTCCCTGTAACCGACCTTCCATTGACATATGCATGCTGTTTGTATTTTAGCAGTTCGCTCGATGTCCTACTTTTTATCATGGTGTCCACAATACGTTCCATGGTTTTAAGTTGAAAGGACGTAAGGCTACTAGGTCTTCTATTTTTGGGTGTTACTTTTGGGGTAAGGAGGAGGGTCCAACCCCATTCCGATATCAATAAATTATATAACCTATATTTCCCATACCTTTCTCCATTCTATGGTGGTGGGTACAACAGAAATTAACGAAGTATTTAAATTAAAATGACTCACACCATTCACTGCATGTTCGTTGCCTTTGAGAGTGTCAAGTGTGATTAACAAAAGACATGCAATGCAATACACCGCTTTCGTCATATTCTCTTTTTATGAATAGTGTTGAAAGATGCTGTTGTTTTGAAATGATGTGGGGTGACAACTAAATGCATTATTTTTACGAATGGATTCTTTGGCAATCAAAATACCATTCAAACCGTTCTCTGGTGTGAACCAAAATCCCGTTTTTATACCCACCACCATAGGGTGGGGTATACTAATCTAGTCATTCCGTTTGTTACATCTCGAAATATTGATCTAAGACCCCATAAAGTATATATATATATATATATATATATATATATATATATATTGGGTTGCCCAAAAGTAATTGCGGATTTTTCATATAGTCGGCGTTGACAAATTTTTTCACAGCTTGTGACTCTGTAATTGCATTCTTTCTTCTGTCAGTTATCAGTTACTTTTAGCTTGCTTTAGAAAAAAAGTATATTTAATTAAAGTTCATTCTAAGTTTTATTGAAAATGCATTTACTTTCTTTTAAAAAATCCGCAATTACTTTTTGGGCAACCCAATATATTGTTGATCGTCTCGACATTCAAAGTCGACCTAGCCATGTACGTCTGTCAGTCCGTCTGTCGGAATCGGTCGAACGCGTAAAGCTAGCCATTTGAAATTTCGCACAGATAATCAACATTGATGTAGGTCGTTGGGGATTGCAAATGGGCCATATCGGTTCAGATTTGGATATAGCTCCCATGTGAGCCGACCTCCCGATTTTTAACACAGTGTTCTGTAATGATTTGTATACCCTCCACCATAAGATGCGGGGTATACTAATTTCGTCATTCTGTTTGTAACTACTCGAAATATTCGTCTGAGACCCCACAAAGTATATATATTCTTAATTGTCGCGATCTAGCCATGTCCGTCCGTTCGTCTGTCTGTCGAAAGCACGCTAACTTCCGAAGGAGTAAAGCTAGCCGCTTGAAATTTTGCACAAATACTTCTTATTAGTGTAGGTCGGTTGGTATTGCAAATGGGCCATACCGGTCCATGTTTCGATATAGCTGCGATATAAACCGATCTTGGGTCTTGACTTCTTGAGCCTCTATTAATCTAATTCTTATCCGATTGGAATGAAATTTTGCACGACGTGTTTTGTTATGATATCCAACAATTGTGCCAAGTATGGTTCAAATCGGTCGATAACCTGATAAGCTGCCATATAAACCGATCTTGGGTCTTGACTTCTTGAGCCTCTAGCGTGCGCAATTCTTATCCGATTATAATGAAATTTTGCACGACGTGTTTTGTTATGATATCCAATAACTGTGCCAAGTATGGTTCAAATCGGCCCATAACCTGATATAGCTGTCATATAAATCGATCTTGGGTCTAGACTTCTGGAGCCTCTAGAGTGCGCAATTCTTATCCGATTTGAATGCATTTTTGCACTACGTGTTTTGTTATGATATCCAACAAGTATGGTTCAAATCGGTTCATAACCTTATATAGCTGTCATATAAACCCATCTTGTGACTTGACTTCTTGAGCTTCTAGAGGGCGCAATTCCTATCCGATTTGGTTGAAAATTTTCATGAAGTATTTTATTCTTACTTTCAACAACTGTGTCAAAGAAGGTTCACATCGGCTCATAACCTGATGTAGCTGCAATATAAACCGATCTGGGATCTTGACTTCTTGAGCCTCTAGAGGTCGCAATTATTATCCGATTTGCCTGAAATTTTGTACGACGGATCCTCTCATGACCATCAACATACGTGTTTTTTATGATCTGAATCGGTCTATAGCCCGATACAGCTCCCATATAAATCGATCTCTCTATTTTACTTCTTGAGCCCCCAAAGGGCGCAATTTTTATTCGAATTGGCTGACATTTTACACTGGTTTATTTTAACATAGTGTTCTGTAATGATTTCCAAAAACTGTGCCAAGTACGCTCCAAATCGGTTTATAACCTGATATAGCTCCCATATGAACCGATCTCCCGATTTTTGCCCGATTTGGCTGAAAATTTGCACATAGTGTTCTATTATGACTTCTAACATTTTTGCCACGTATGGTCCAAATCGGTCTACAACCTGTTATAGCTTCTATATAAACTGATCTCCCGACTAGACATCTTTAGCCCCTGGAAGCGACAATTTTTGTCCAGTTTGGTTGAAATTTTGCATATAGTGTTTTGTTATGACTTCCAACAACGTTGCCAAGTACGGTCCAATTAGGACTGGTATAGCTTCCATTTAAGCCGGTCTCTCGATTATCCTTGTTCGGTGCCTAGCAGCATTAATTTTTGCTGGTTTGACGGAAGTTTGGTATGTAGAATAAAATTATGCCCTTCCACTAAATCTATCTATATATCTATTCTAACTGACCAGGGCCCGCTCCGCTGTCTTCTTTTACTTTATATGGAACAAAAATCTCCTTGGAATATTTATTTTGGACATTTAAAGAGCTTTTAGTGAACTAACATGCCACGAAAGTAGTATATCGCTTGGCTTACAGTTTAACAATATAAGTGCCTTTATCTGAATCCCATATGATCTTTATTGGTCTACGAATTTAAGTTTGGATGTAAGGTGTACTCCATTTTTAAAAATACCTTATTTTAGCCCGATATTTTCATGATATCCGATTTAGGGGTGTTTTCGGGGGTGAGGTGGTCCCCCAGGTACTTGGCCCTGAACAAATATCAGCATCGTGCTCTTCTTTCAAATACCATTTATTTAAACACCATATTGCCATTTTTTAGGGAAGTTTACACGATTCGTTTTCTAATCTTAAAAACCTTTCATTTGAGCCACGTATAGGCATGGTCGAAAAATGTTTACCCTTTGGGGGGTGTTTTGGGGTAGAGGGGGTTGTTTGTGCGGTATTTTGGAAAAGGAGTAGACCCCCAGAAAATTGGTCCCGAAAATGGGTATCAATTCTTGCTCTATCCCCCAATGCCTTTCATTTAAGATCCACATTGACATGGTCGGTAAATATGCCCGATTTAGGGGTGTTTTAAGGATTGGAATGGTCTCCCAAACACTAAGCCCGGAAAATATATCAGCAACGTGCTCTATTCTCATATATCATTTATTTGAACCCCATATTGCCATTGCCCTCAAAATTGGATATCAAATTCATTTTCTAATCCCAATTTGGGTCTTAAAGACAGTGGAACTACATATTTATAGTTCTTAGGGCCAATGCCCCAAACCGGATATATTTGCCGACTTTTGCAATAAGGAGTTTAAATGAGATTAGAAAACGAATTTGATATCCAATTTTGAGGCCAATGGCAATATGGGGTTCAAATCTTACATATAAAAATCAATTTGTGTTTGTTTGTTTGTATGTTTGTGTGTTCCTTATAGACTCAGAACTGAACCGATTTTCTTGAAATTTTCACAGGTGATGCATAATGACCCCGTGCTGAAAATAGGGTACTACATTTTTTGATATCTGAAGGGGGGGCGACCCTCCCCCTTACCCTAATTTTCAGAAACGCCAGATCTCGGAGATGGGTGGTGCGATTTAAGCGAAATGTTTTGTGCTCTCATATAATACCCTAAAAATAAAATCTTGGTATCCAAATTTCGGATGGGGCATTGGCCCTAAGAACTATAAATATGTAGTTCCACTGTCTTTAAGACCCAAATTGGCTTGATACGCAAATACGACCTATTTGGAGGTTGTTATTGGGATGGGACGTCCCCTCGACATTTAGTGCCTGATGTTGATATCAGATACGTGGTCTACTTCTATATACCTTTAATTTGAGACCCATATTTCCATAGTCGGCAAACGTGACCGGCTTGGGGGAGGGGCGGCCACTCAGTGAGTTGGCCTTTAAAATATATATCGGATTCTCATTCCACTCTAAAAACCCTCTTATGTGAGCCTCATATTGCAATAGTCAGCAAATACTTACTATTTGGGTGGTGTTGTGGGGGTGGGGTGGCCCCATAGACACTTTTCCCGGATATTGATATCAGATTCGTGCTTTAATCCCAAAGACCTTTCATTTGAGCCTACTGTCGTAAATTTGTTTTCTGTGGGGGTGTTCTCGGGGATGGGCGGCCCCTTTTATACTTGGTTCCACATCTGGATATCAGATTCAAATTCTACACTCAAATACCTTTTAATTAAGCCCCATATTGCCCCATAAGTCCTGTTTGGGGGATGTTTTGGGGAAGGGGTGGACTCCCAGAAACGTGGTCCCACATTTGGATATCAGATTCGTATTCTACTCGTAAATACCTTCCATTTGAGTCCCAAATTGCCATGGTCGGTATAAAGGGTGATTTTTTTGAGGTTAGGATTTTCATGCATTAGTATTTGACAGATCACGTGGGATTTCAGACATGGTGTCAAAGAGAAAGATGCTCAGTATGCTTTGACATTTCATCATGAATAGACTTACTAACGAGCAACGCTTGCAAATCATTGAATTTTATTACCAAAATCAGTGTTCGGTTCGAAATGTGTTCATTCACCGTAACGTTGCGTCCAACAGCATCTTTGAAAAAATACGGTCCAATGATTCCACCAGCGTACAAACCACACCAAACAGTGCATTTTTCGGGATGCATGGGTAGTTCTTGAACGGCTTCTGGTTGCTCTTCACTCCAAATGCGGCAATTTTGCTTATTTACGTAGCCATTCAACCAGAAATGAGCCTCATCGCTGAACAAAATTTGTCAAAATTTGAACACATTTCGAACCGAACACTGATTTTGGTAATAAAATTCAATGATTTGCAAGCGTTGCTCGTTAGTAAGTCTATTCATGATGAAATGTCAAAGCATACTGAGCATCTTTCTCTTTGACACCATGTCTGAAATCCCACGTGATCTGTCAAATACTAATGCATGAAAATCCTAACCTCAAAAAAATCACCCTTTATATGTCCGATTTAGGGGTGTTTTGGGGTGGCCCCCCTAGCATTTTGTTCGACAATTGGATATCAGATACGTTTTCTTATCCTAAATAAGTTTCATTTGAGTCCCATATTGTCGTGATTGGTCTAAATATATGTTTGGTAAGTTTTAGGGTGGGGCGGCCGCCCTAGGTACCCCATCCGAAATTTGGATATTAAATTTTTATTTTTAGGGTACTATATATGAGAGCACACAAAATTTCGCTTAAATCGCACCACCCATCTCCGAGATGTGGCGTTTCTGAAAATTAGGATTAGGGAAGGCTGCCAGATGACGCTAATTTAAATGTTAGTGCTTCTCGCTTAGAGTGGATTATATAGTGTGGTGATTGTCTATGAATAGTCATTCATAGACAACCACCATACCATATGACTACATATTAAATAGTCATCATTTAGTCTTTTTTTATACCCACCACCGAAGGATGGGGGTATATTCATTTTGTCATTCCGTTAGCAACATATCGAAATATCCACTTCTGACCCTATAGAGTATATATATCCTTGATCAGCGTAAAAATCTAAGACAATCTAGACATGTCCGTCCGTCTGTCCATCTGTCTGTTGAAATCACTTTGCAAAGATTCTTTTTTTATCCATAAGCAGGTTAAGTTCGAAGATGGGCTACATCGGACTATATGTTCATATAGCCCACATATAGGCCGATCCGCCGATTTAGGGTTTTAGGCCCATAAAAGCCACATTTATTAACCGATTTTGCTGAGATTTGGGACAGTGAGTTGTGTAAGGCCCTTCAAAATCCTTCGTCAATTTGGCTCCGTCAATTTGGCTTTAGTCCCATAAAGCCACATTTGTTATCCGATTTAGCTGAAATTTGAGGCAATGAGTTGTGTTAGACTCTTCGACTTCTTCGTTAATTTGGCTTAGATCGGTTCAGATTTGGATACAACTGCCATATAGACCGATCCTCCGATTTAGGGTTTCAGGCCCTTAAATTCCACATTTATTACCCGATTTTGATGAAATTTGGGACAGTGAGTTTTTTTAGGCCCTTCGGCACCTTTATTCAATATGGCCCTGATCGATTCAGATATGGATATAGCTGTCATATAGACCGATCTCTCGATTTGAGGTCTTAGGCCCTTAAAAGGCGCATTTATTGTCCGATTTTGCCAAAATTTGGGACAGTGAGCTATGTAAGGCCCTTCGATATCCTTTTTCAATTGGGCCCAGATCGGTCCAGATTTGGATATAGCTGCCATATAGACCGATATCTCGGTTTTAGGTTTTGGGTCCATAAAAGGCGCATTTATTGTCCGATGTCGCTGAAATTTGAGACAGTGAGTTTAATTAGGCTCTTCGACGTCCTTCTTCAATTTAGCCGAGATCTCTCAAGATTTGAATATAGCTGGCATATAGATTGATCTCCCGATTTAAGGTTTTGGGCCCATAAACGACGCATTTATTGTCCGATTTCGAAATTTGGGACAGTGCTTTGTGTTAGTCGCTTCGACATTTTTCTGCAACTTGGCCCAATATAATCCGATTTCACTGAAATTTGACACAGTGACTTATGTTCGGCTTTTCGACACTATTTTTAGATATAGCTACTAAAAATATCATTATTTTGTTATGTACAATTGAATGACCTGTACTTATTAGTATTTGATCCAAATCCATATTTCGATATAACTGCTATGGGACATCAGGTATGAAATTTTCACCGAATTTTGATAAAAGGTGGTTTACATATATACCCGAGGTGGTGGGTATCCAAAGTTCGGCCCGGCCGAACTTAACGGCTTTTTACTTGTTTTTAAATCATATTAAATTGTCATTAAACGATTTTCGGTGGTAAAAAACTAATTTGCCAGTCTATATATTTGGGGCGGTGGCGATAGTTCTTACCATGTAAAACTCTTGAACAAAAAAGTGTTGCCCAGCAACACGTCGTTTGTTCTCGTCTTTCGGTGACCTAAAAATGGTTGCAAGCTTATCGTTAAGGTTTGCAACGCCTGCTTTCACGCTAAATGTTATAATTTCGGGGCTATGGCGGCCTACACATTAATTAAATTAAACAGTGTCCCGTTATGTCATTATAATTGATCACCGTTTTGGGGTGAGGTGGACCGCTAGATGTATGAGCAGAATAATGATATCAGATTCGCTTTACACAACCTTATACCTTTAATTTAACCTCATATTGTCAGGATTAGTGTATACAGCCGTTTGATGGAGGGCGTCCATATGTGGGTTGTGCGCCACACTGCCACTTGAGCACAAATTTGAATGACGCACTCAACTCAAAAAAATCTATCACTTGATTCCCCATTAAAACAATGGGGAATCAAGTAGGTCAAATAACCTATTGGAGGCGATTTTAGGAGGTAAAACACCACCTAGGATTTTGGACACAAAGTTTAATGTCATATTCGTAATCTGCTCTCAAATGCCTATCATTTGAGTTTCACCAAGCTATGGTTGAGTAGTATTCCCATTTGGGGGGCTTATCGGGGATGGGGCGACTTGGGCCTCGTTTTTTATGCCATATTCGTAGTCTACTCCCGAATATCTTCCATTTGAGTCCTATATTGCTATATATGTCCAATATGTCTATTTAGAACAGTTTTCGGGCTTGGGCTACCCCTTGGATACTTGAACCCAAGTTTTTATACCACATTCGTTTTCTACTATCCAATATCTTTCATTTGATATCCATTTTGTCCCTATCGGTCAACTTTTGATTTTGGGTGCCGCCTATACCTCCTTCCTGACCATATTCGTAATCTAGTCGCGAATACCTTTCATTCGAGCCCCATATTGTCATTATCGTCCAATAAACCAATTTGGGGGGTTTTGGGGTCGGGGCGGCCCCCAATTACTTGGACCCAATTTTTAATATGGAAATTGTATTCTACTCATGAATACCTTTAATTTTAGTCCCATATTGTCCCAATCGGCCCACTTTTATTTTTGGCTGGTACTTTTGGGGTAAGTAGGAGGGTCCGCCCCCAATGTGATACCAAAAAATTATATAGCCTATACGGGACAAACAAATTTACAAACCCACAAACAAACACAAATTCATTTATATATATATAGATAGATATATAAAAATGAATTTGTGTTTCTTTCTATGTTTGTTTGTTTTTGGGTTTGTAAATTTGTTTGTTCCGTATAGACTAAAAAACGGCTGAACCGATTTCTTTCAAATCTTCACAGATGGTGGGGAATGCTCCGGAAGGACCAATAGGCTAAATAATTTATTGATATCGGTAGGGGCCCCCTTACTCTAAAATTACGACCCCTAAATAAAAGTGAACCGATCGGGACAATATTGGATTCAAATTGGATGGGGGCCGCCCAACCCCAAAACCCCCTAAAATAGGACAATAACGAAAATGATCAGAAAGGGGGAAAAGGCTTTTTAGTTTGTTGATTTTGGAAGGGGGCGGACCCTCCCCCGTTACCTCAAAAACACCACTTAAAATCAAAAGAGGACCGATAGGGACAATATGCGTATCAAATGAAAGGTATTGGCGAGTAGAATGGTATTAAAAGGTTGATCCAAGGAATCCAAAGGCCACTCCAACCCCAAAAGTTCCCCAAACAAACATTTGGACGTACATATAAATATGGGACTCAAATGAAATGTATTTGGGAGTTGATTACGAATATGACATAAAAATGATGTCTAAGTATTTGCGTCATTCAAATTTAGTGGCTGTGTGGCGTACAACCCTCATGTAGACGCCCATACCAAACGGCTGACAATATGGAGTTAAATTAAAGAATTATGGTTGTGAACTGCGAATCTGACTTAATTTTTCTGGACATATATCTAGCGGACCACCTCACCCCAAAACAGTCGATCAATTATAAAGACATAACGGGGCACTGTGTGATTTAATTAGTGTGTGGGGACACAAATAAATGCAGGCCGCCATGAATGACTATTCATAGACAACCATCACGTGACGATCCAATCTAAGTGAGTAGCACAAACATTTAAATTAGCGCCATCTGTCTGTCTTCAATTGGATTTAGTTGATTCAATTGAAAACAACCTGTAAATGGCTCTAATTTGGTAAAAATTAATCATCCAGCATGTTACTTTGTTATGACAACCTATCGGTCCTTTGAATAAAGAAACGAAAATAAAGGAATTTCATTGCGGTTGTTTGCGGTATTATTTTTTTAACTTTTCCACCCAAGACAGTGTTTAAGGTAGTTTAATTGCCAATCTGTGTCATAGAAAAAATAGATATAATTACTAAAAATTTCTATAGAAAAAAATGTTGCGGAAAAATCTTATTAGTTAATATGTCAAAATTTTAGAGTAAGAATAAGAAACATATTTTTCGCGTGGTGAAAATTAAGGCACAGTGATGCGGGCCGGTATCAGCTATTTATATATATATAAATTAATTTTTGTTTGTTTGTCAGTTTGTTTGTGTGTTTCATATAGGCTCAAAAACGGCTGAAACGATTTTCTTGAAATTTTCACAGATGGTCATTATGGACCCGTAATGAAAATAGGGTACTTCATTTTTTGAAGTACCCTAATTTTCAAAAATGCCAGATCTCGGAGATGGGTAGGCCGATTTAAGCTAAATTTTGTTTGCACACTAACAGCGAGCTAAAAATAAAAAAAATTAGGGCTTCTAGGAGGGCCGCCCACCCCCAAGACCAGGTAAACGGATTTATAGACCAATCACTACAACATGGGACTCAAATTAAAGATATTTGAGATTAGAAAACGAATCTAATATCCAAATGTGGAACTAAATGTTTCTCGGGTCACCCACCCCCATAAAACCCCTCAAATCGGACATATTTATCGACTATGGCAATACGGATCTTCAATGAAAGGTCTTTGGGAATAAAGCACGAAATTGACTTTCACGTTTGGGACCATATTTCTGGGGGTCCACCACACCCCAAGAAGGTCTTTTACTTACCATTGCAATGTTAGGTTTAAATAAGAGGTACTTGAGAGTAGAAAAATCCATAGCAAAATTGGAATACATTTTCAACTACAATTACGCAGAAATGTTCAAATTTAGAGTACTCCTCTCCAACATACCATAATCGGGCGCAGCAGAGAGGGCCGGGCTCAGCTAGTTTATATATATAACAAGTAAAAGCGTGCTAAGTTCGGCCGGGCCGAATCTTATATACCCTCCACTATGGATCGGTTTTGTCGAGCTCTTGCCACGGTATCTCTTTTTAGGGAAACAAAGGATAGAAGAAAATAATTGCTATGTTATTGGAACAATGTCAAGTTATGGTTCATTTCGGACCATAATTGAACTGAACATTGGAGACCATAGTAAAATTCATTGTGTAAAATTTCAGCCAAATCTAGTAAGAATTGCGCACTTTAGGGGCTGAAGAAGTAAAAAAGGAGATCAGTTTATAGGGGAGCTGTATTAGGCTATAAAACGATTCATGCCATTTTCGACACGTATTTTAAAGGTCATGAGAGAAGCCGTTGTACAAATTTTCAGCTGAATCGGATAATAATTGCGCCCTTTAGAAGGTCAAGAAATCAAGATCCCAGTCCGGCTTATATGGCAGCTGTATCAGGTTAAGGACCGATTTAAACTATTCTTAGCACAGTTGTTGAAAGTCATAACAAAACACCTTATGGTAAATTACAACCAAATCGGATAATAGTTGTGTCCTGTAGAGGCTCAAAAAGTCAAGAACCCAGATCGGTTTATATGGCAGCTATAATAGGTTAGGGACCGATTTCAACCATACTCAGCACAGTTGTTGGAAGTCATAATAAAACACCTCTGGTTATATAACGATTTCGACCATACTCAGCACAGTTGTTGGAAGTCATAATAAAACACCTCGTGCAAAATTTCAGCCAAATCGGATAAGAATTGTGCCCTCTAGCGGCTCAAGAAGTCAAGATCCCAGATCGGTTTATATGGCAGCTATATCAAAACTTGGACCGATATAGCCCATTTACAATGCCAACCGACCTACACTAATAAGAAGTATTTGTGCAAAATTTCAAGCGGCTAGCTTTACTCCTTCGAAAGTTACCGTGCTTTCGACAGACAGACGGACGGACATGGATAGTTCGACTTAAAATGTCATGGCGATCAAGAATATATATACTTTATGGAGGCTTAGACGAATATTTCGAGAAGTTACAAACAGAATGACGAAATTAGTATACCCCCCATTATCTCAAGGGGGTGGACGCTTCCGTTGCCCCGAATGTACCACCCAAAAATAAAAGTGGACCGATTGTGGCAATATGGTACTCAAATGAAAGGTACTCTAGAGTAGAATACAAATTTGATATCACAATTTGGGTCCAAGTACCTAGGGGGTTGCCCCGACCCCAAAGTCGCTTCAAATAGGCATATTGGACAATAATGACAATATGTGACTCGAATGAAAGGTATTCGGAAGTAGATAACGAATATGGTCAGGCAGGAGGAATCTTTTATATAATAAGTAAAAGCGTGCTAAGTTCGGCCGGGCCGAATCTATATACCCTCCTCCATGGATCGCATTTGTCGAGTTCTTTTCCCGCCATCTTTTCTTAAGCAAAACAAGATATGATCTGGTTTAGACCACAATTAACTTATATGTTGGAGACCTATGTAAAATGCCAGCCAATTCGAATAAGAATTGCGCCCTTTGGGGGCTCAAGAAGTAAAATAAAATAGAGAGATAGATTTATATGGGAGCTGTATCGGGCTATAGACCGATTCAGACCATAATAAACACGTATGTTGATGGTAATGAGATCCGTCCCAAGATCGGTTTATATGACAGCTATATCAGGTTATGAACCGTATTAAACCATACTCGGCACAGTTATTGGATATCATAACAAAACACGTCGTGCAAAATTTCATTCCAATCGGATAAGAATTGCGCACTCTAGAGGCTCAAGAAGTCAAGACCCAAGATCGGTTTATATGACAGCTATACCAGGTTATGCAGCGATTTGAACCATACTTAGCACAGTTTTTAGAAGTGATACTGAAACACTATGTGCAAAATTTCAGTCAAATCAGATGAGAATTGCGCCCTCTAAAGGCTCAAAAAGTAAGGACCCATGATCGGTTTATATGGCAGCTATATCAAAACATGGACCGATATTGCCCATTTACAATACCAACCGACCTACAGTAATAAGAAGTATTTGTATAAAATTTCAAGCGGCTAGCTTTACTCCTTCAGAAGTTAGCGTGCTTTCGACAGAAAGACGGACATGGCTAGATCGGCATAAAATGTCAAGACGATCAAGAATATATATACTCAGGGGGTCTCAGACGAATATTTCGAGTAGAAACAGAATGACGAAATTACTATACCCCCCATCCTATGGTGGAGGGTATAAAAAAAAAAACAAACATAAACAAAAACACTCTCTCTCCACCACAGAGTAAAGTATTCTCTTTAAGGGAGGCACTTAACTACTAAACACATACAAAGAGTACCAATTTCTTAAAACAAAACAAACATACAAAAAAAAAAGCACTTGTACTTATAAAAAACAGAACATAAAACATAAATACAAAACAATACCAACCTTTGTGAACATAACAAGAGAAAGAAGGAAAACAACTGTCATTAAATGTCAAATGGTTATAACTCGGCATTGCCAAATCATTGGTTCGTGACCTAGCTAAAAAGACGTTAGCAATACTACTACGAGTTGCCAGATTGTCAAATAAAATTACGAAAACGGAAAATAAAATGAATCCCATAAAGCCGTCAATTTATTGAAGAACATTTTTATACCCTCCACCATAGGATGGGGGCTATACTAGTTTCGTCATTCTGTTTGTAACTACTCGAAATATTCGTCTGAGACCCCATAAAGTATATATATTCTTGATCGTCTGGACATTTTATGCCGATCTAGCCATGTCCGTCCGTCTGTCTGTTGAAAGCACGCTAACTTCCGAAGGAGTAAAGCTAGCCGCTTGAAATTTTATACAAATACTTCTAATTATATATAAACCGATCTTGGATCTTGATTTCTTAAGCCTCTAGAGTGCGCAGTTCTTATGCGATTGGGATGGAATTTTGCATGACGTTGTTTTGTTATGATATCCAACAACTGTGCCAAGTATGGTTCAAATCGGTCCATAACCTGATATAGCTGCCATATAAACCGATCTGTGGTCTTGACTTCTTGAGCCTCTAGCATGCGCAATTCTTATTCGATTGGAATGAAATTTTGCACGACGTGTTTTGTTATGATATCCAATAACTGTGCCAAGTATGGTTCAAATTGGTTCATAACCTGATATAGCTGTCATATAAACAGTTTTGGGGACTTGACTTCTTGAGCTTCTAGAGGGCGCAATTCTTATCCGATTTGGCTGAAATTTTGCAAGACGTATTTTATTCTTACTTTCAACAATTGTGTCAAATATGGTTCAAATCGGTTCATAACCTGATATACAATAGCTGTCATATAAACCGATCTGGGTTCTTGACTTCTTGAGCCTCTAGAGGTCGCAATTCTTATCCGATTTGAATGAAATTTGGCTCGTTGTATTTGGTTATGATATCCAACAACTGTGCCAAGTATGGTTCAAATTGGTTTATAACCTGATATAGCTGTCATATAAACACTTTTGGGGACTTGACTTTTTGAGCTTCTAAATGGCGCAATTCCTATCCGATTTGGCTGAAATTTCGCAAGACGTATTTTATATTTACTTTCAACAATTGTGTCAAATAAGGTTAAAATCGGTTCATAACCTGATATGGCTGCCATATAAACCGATCTGGGATCTTGACTTCTTGCGCCTCTAGAGGTCGCAATTATTATCCGATTTGCCTGTACGACGGATTCTCTCATGACCATCAACATATGTGTTTATTATGGTCTGAATCGGTCTATAGCCCGATACAGCTCCCATATTAATCGATCTCTCTATTTTACTTCTTGAGCCTTCAAAGGGCACAATTCTTATTCGAATTGGCTGACATTTTACACAGGTCTCCAACATATAATATAATTGTGGTCCAAACCGAATCATATCTCGATATCGCTCCAAAAGCAGAGCAAATCTTTTCTTATATCCTTTTTTTGCCTAAGAAGAGATGCCGGGAAAAGAACTCGACAAATACGATCCATGGCCCGGCCGAACTTAGCACGCTTTTACTTGTTTTATATGCATTAATTCTGGCTTTTCCTCATCAATACTTCATGATGAAATTAGTGGTGATCATTACAGAAGGATGGCCGATATGGATGACTGGACTTGTAGAGGAAGGAAATAAACCATCATAAAATAGTCGTTGAGTCAAGTTGATCATAAATGTTGATATATTGGTTTTGAATATAATTAAAAATCTGTCAATTTGAACAAATTTCCGATGCAAAACAATCATAAATTACGAACATCGAACTGTAGGTTGCGTGTTTGTGTTCGAACAAATACATCTGCCGTATCAAAGAATATGGTTACGGTCATGGTTATATAGGGCATGTTTTTGGCAGGCCTCAATTCATTTCATACGTAAAGGAAGTAAACAATCAATTCTTAATATGCAAAATGATTATAAAACGTAACTTTAGAATGAACACACGTCGTTCTTGCATTCTACTCCATCTGTCAAAATTTCAAGATAATGGGTTGCATGTAGCTCCAAATATTACCAAGGGTTTTTTGTACCATTTATGGAACGATAATCCGACAATTCATCTGTTGAATACTTTGAAGCAAAATTACAGCGAAATCGGATAAGAATGCGCCCTCTAGTGGCTCAAGAAGGGAAGATGGTAGATCGGTTTATATGGGAGCTATATCAGGTAATGAACCGATTTAAACCAAACTTGGCATAATTGTTGGAAGTCAAAGCAAGACACTTCATGCAAAATTTCAGCCAAACTGTATAAGAATTGCGCCTTTCAGAACTGAAGGTCCTAAATCGGTTTATATGGCAGCTTTATCAGATTATAGACCGATTCAAACCATACATGGCACAGTTGTTGGATGTCAAAGCAAAACATTTCATGCTAAACATTCTAGAAGCTCAAGAAGTCAGGACTAAGGATCGGTTTATATGGCAACTATATGAAAACACTGAACGATGAGCCCATTTACAATTCCAACTGACCTACCTTAATAAAAGGTATTCGTGAAAAATTTCAAGCGTCTAGCTTTATTCCTTCGAAAGTTAGCGTGCTTTCGACAGACGGAAGGACATGCCTAAATCGACTTCGAATGTCAAGATAATCAAAAATATATATTCTTTGTTAGGTCTCAGATCAATGTTTCGATGTGTTACAAAATTGTGGAAATGAATATTGGGGACTTTAATACTCATACCAGAATTTTTATACCCTGCACCATAGGATGGGGGTATACTGATTTCGTCATTCCGTTTTTACACATCGAAATCTGAGATCCAAAATGTATATATGATCTTGATCCTCATGACATTCTATTTAGCCATGTCCGTCCGTCTGTCTGTCTGTCGAAAGCACCCTAACTTTCGTAGCAGAGAAGCTAGGCGTTTGAAATTTTGCACAAATACTTCCCTTTAGAGTTGAGTTTAGGGTTCAGTTGGAGTTTCTGATTGTAAATGGACCATATTGGCCCATGTTTTGCTACAGCTGCCATGCAAGCCGTTATCGAATCTTGACTTCTTGAGCCTCTAGAGAGGGAAATTTTTCTGTTCTGACTTCCAATAAGTGTGCCAAGAATGGTTCAAATCGCTTCATAACATGGTATAGCTGCTATTTAAACCGATATCTGCTCTTGACTTCTTGAACCTCTAGAGGGAGCAATTCTTATCCGACTTGGCTGAAATTTTGGACGAGGTTTTTTGTTTTAACTTCCAATAACTGAACCAAGAATGGTTCAAATCGGTGGATAGCCTGATAAAGCTGCCATGGAAACCGATCTCGGACCTTGGGTTCTTGAGATCTTAAGATTTTACTTTTTGAGCCTCTGTACCACCCGATTTGGTTGAAATTTTGAGCGTTAAGTTTTGCTGTGGGTTAAAACAGCCGTACCAAGTATAATCCCAATATATTTACATCGTGATGTAGCTCCTATATAGACCTATCGGCCGATTTTACTTCTTGAGTGGTAGTTTTGTATGACTTCTAATAATCATGATAAGTCCGGTTCATGTGTATCTGTAGATTTAACTCCCATATATTTCAAAAATTCATTCAAAGAGCATGACAAATGCGAACCATGGTGGAGGGTATATAGGATTCGGCCCGGCCGAACTTATTGCGCTTCATCGTTCAGTTACACATTCGAAGATTCTCTCTAGCCCAATTAATAGGAAGTGTACCAAATATGTAGTACCAATTGTATAACAAAATATACATTATGTCCCACTTTTAGTTTGAATTTTCTTTATATTCTATTCATTTTAACCAATCAGTTGTGCAAAATATTATAATAATGCTTCTCCGCGTTCGATAGAAGCGAAGATAATGTGTTTCGTATTTTGAAAATACCAATTGCATGACGGACACAATGACTGAGACGTTCTTCTTACCAGTGACAGCAAAGCGATAGACCTCTTCAGGTCTAGATTAGGTCATATAATTTTGGTATGCTGACAGCACCATAACCGCATAACCTCACATAACTGTCATATAAACCGATCTGGGGTCTTGACTTCTTCCTCAGCCTTAAGAGGGCGCAAATCCTATCCCATTTCGCTGAAATTTTGTATGAGGTGTTTCGTTATGACTTTCAACAACTTTGCTAAGTATAACTAAAGCGCAAAGAAACTCGAAAGCGTAGTAAAGTCCTCACTCGGTGACGATATCATAGTCCAAACCAAAAGAGAAATTATTCTCGTGGATTTCAGAGATATTGACTAGACAACAGATGAAAATGAGACCATAGCAGCCATTCTGGAAGCATCGGATGAAACCAGTAGTGAAGGAATCAAGATGCGCAACATCCGTGATTTCTATGGTGGTACGAAACAACCCTTGGTGGAAATTACTGGTGACATAGCGTCCAAAATGCTTAGGAGAAATAAAATCAAAATACAATAGACCTATTCTGGATAAGAAGAAAAGTGTTTGCCAAGCGCTGTGTAGAAAACGCGGCATCGATGGCCATAAATCGAATACATGCTCGAATCAGTCAAGTTGTGTGATATGCTTGGAAGTAGGCCGGCAAGACATAGCCCACTATATAGGGTCAAGTGCACAATGTGGCAATTAAAATACTCCAAATATATCTTGGTAGAGGACGACAGGCCCAAGAGTAAATGCTTAAGAAGACCGAATAAATAAATGCCGATATTGTGCTTATTAGCGAACAGTACAGGAAATACGAAACAAAAAAGTGGCACCAAGGCGTCGGTATATAAAAGAAGTACATCCCTAGATATATCTTAAGTATAAGAAAACGAAGAAAATTTTGTAGTATTACATGTAAATGGTATTTCTCACCAAATAGCCTCGGACTGAACGCGAAACGACACTTATTGGAGGCGACTTCCATATCAAATCTTTTGAATGGAACTCAAGGATAACAGACAGGGGATGACTAGCAGTCAGCGATATGACGGCGTCTCTGAGTTGTGTTAAATTATGGCAAAAAACCAACGTTCGTACGTGGGGAGGCAAATTTCAAGATTGATATCACACTTGCGTCAATACCAATAGAAACCAAATCTAGTAAATGGACGGTTCTTGACGAAGAAACACTAAGTGTCCAATACATTGCTTTCGGAATACACCGCACTGAAGTACCACAAAGTTCAACGGAATCAAAATGGAACATAAGAAAGATGAATCACGTAAGATGCGAACAAAAAATATTGAGAAATAACAGACCGTTTCGTAATTAATGACAACGCAGATCTTTACGGTACAATAGAAATGCGATGCAGTCATTCAAAAAACTAAACCCACTGGCAATTAAAAAAAAACAGTTTATTGGTGGAACTAAGATATTGCAAAGCTCAGGCAAAAATGTCACAAAGCCAAATGAGTATCGCTGAAGCGCTGGAAGAGTATAAAGCAGCAAGAAAACATCTACGAACAGCAATAAAAAATGGGAAGAAAAAGTGTTGGGAGGAATTATGCGCCAAACTTCAGAATGGTCCGTGGGGACTTCAAAAAGTTGGAAAACGAAAAACCATACCTGGAACTAGAGACCCCCCAATGGGCTCGAACATTTGCACATACTCTATTCCCAGAAAATATATCCTTCCTTCGCCAGCTTCAGAAAAAATAGATTTTTTCTCTTGAAGAGATAAAATATGTCAGCAGTGAACTTTAGTTCACCGTAAGCTAAATAAATCTCATTCACTTTTTCCATTTTAACAATAATTTAACAAATTTTGGTCAATAATTTAACAAATTTGCAAATTATTGAATTTTATTATCAAAATGCTTGCTCTTTTAAGAAAGTTCATCGCGCGCTTCTTCCATTTTACGACGAAGCTCACCTTTTTCTCAATGGGTACGTACAGCGGTCAAAAAAAGTATTCATCATTCAATGTTTTTTTTTTAATAAGTCTACAAAAGACAATTGGAATAAAAACATATTAAACTAATGATGCAGTAGTGCTTGTGTGATATATATGTACACAATTTCATTGTTTTTAAAGAAAAAAATAGTATTTATTGGAACAAAAAGGGCCATTTTACAGCTGAACACAAAAAATTAAACAAAAAAAGTATTCATCATTGCAAAAAAACAAAAAAATAAATAACATAATTTAAAAAAAATAATACTTTGTTATTCGACCACCGCGTCTTATAACTTCTTTTAAACGGTTTGACATCGATTGGATTAATTTAGCGGTTATATTTTGGTCTATATTAGTCCATTCCTCCATTATCACCTGTTGCATTTGACTCTTGCTCGAAAAATTGCGCGTTCTCAATTTGCGTTCGAGATGTTCCCAAAGATGTTCAATTGGGTTCAAGTCGGGACTTTGAGGAGGAGTTTTAATGACTTTGGGGCAGTTATACAGCATCCACATCTTGGTATTTAAAGCAGAATGTTTGGGGTCATTATCTTGATAATATTGAAAGTTATTACCAAGCCCAAGTTTTACAGCACTATCTTTAAATTCCTCTTTAAAATGTCAATGTAATACTTATGATCCATTACTCCATTAATAATTTCAAGATTTCCCGCTCCTGAAGCCGCCATACACCCCCAAACCATTAAACCACCTCCACCATGTTTTACAGTAGCAACTGTGTTTCGTTCTTCAAGCTCTGTATTTGGTTTTCTGTACACTATGACCTTTCCATCGCACCCAAAAAGATTAAACTTGCTCTCGTCTGCAAAAATGACTATTTTCCAAAATGATTCGGGCTGTTTTACATACATTTTTGCGAAGTTTAGCCTTTTCACTCGGTTTATTTTATTTATAAAGGGCTTCTTACGTGCAGTTCTTCCTCTGTAACTATGCCTTTTGAGTGTATTTCGAATTGTTTGTGTAGTAACTTCCTTCCCTAAATATTCCATAGTGTTTTTACGAAGAATGGTCGCATTTGTCTTCGGAGTTTTCTGAACTTGCCGCACTAGCCAACGCACATCTCCAACTGAAAGTGCTTTTGGTCGACCAGATCTTGGTTTATTGTCAACAGTTTTCGTTTCTGTCCACTTTCTGATGATGGATTGTATAGTAGATCGTGGTCTATTTAATATTTCACTGATAGTTTTTTGAGTTAAACCATTCCTGTGGTGTTTTATTATCAAAACTTTTACCTCATCAGAAACCTCGTTTTGCTTACGACCCATTTTGACAAAAACTATATTTTCAATGAAATTAAATATTTGCTGTCAAGGGCAAAGCCTCCTTTACTAAATAAAACAGAAAAGGGGGATTCCCAAATAATATTTGAATTTGACTTTGATGATAGCACATCAATGATGAATACTTTTTTTGTTCTCTTTTTGGTGTTATTATATAAAATTGCATTTTTTGCGCTAATTAAATTTATTTTTTGAATTTATTTTAAAACATATTACGAAAAATAAACTATTGCATAAAACTGCATTATTTGTTTACTTTAAATTTTCTTCAATTACCCAAAATAAGTGAATTTATTATCAATTTTGCTAATGATGAATACTTTTTTTGACCGCTGTAAATAATCACAACTGTCGAATTTGGAGTCAAGATCTGCCAGAAGCATTACAAAAGCTTCCAATGCATCCAGAAAAAGTCACCATTTGTTGCGGTTTGTGGGCTGGTGGCATCTCATTGGACCGTACATCTACAAAGATTATGCGAATCGCAAATCGTAACGTAACTGTGAATGGTGAGCCGAAAATGCATTAGCTTGACTTGCATGATATGTGGTTTCAACAAGACGGTGCCACATGCCACACAGCGCGCATAGCAATGAACTTATTGAGAGGCGAGTTTGGTGATCATTTTATTTCACGTTTGGGACCAGTCAATTGGTTGCCTAGATCGTGCGATTTAACACCTTAGACTATTTTTTTGGGGCTATGTTAAAGCTCATGTCTATACAGACAAGTACTATCGTTTCAAATAAAGATTTCGTGCATTTTTCTGAATTTTATGTGTTTTTTTTTGAAAAACTTTCCTATAGCTCTTAAAAAATCACCCTTTATATTTATTTTAAATAATTTACCTCTTTTTTTCCAAACATTCAACAAAAGTTGTCTTCTTCTTCTTTTGTGCAAACAAAATTTGTTTGAATGATAGCCACTGATTTTAAGTACGACATTCTCCACTGTAGGCTTGGTACGGTGTAAGAAATGAAACATTTTTCACTTTTTTGCACCTTCGAAATCACCGAAAGAAAAAATGGAAGGTTTTCAAACCTTCAATTTGGCTTTATTAGAGGAAAATCTGCCATAGGTGCCATATAAAAAGTAGTCGAAACAGTGAAGATATCATTAGCACAGAATTCCTTCTGTGCGGTAATAAACTCTTGATATAAAGAATGCTATCAACTCAGATGACTGGAGCATTATAAGGCAGACAATAAAAGATCGTAACCTACCAGCTTAATTGGTTAAAATGGCGGAAAGAATGTTATGGCGGAGAAAATGTTAATTTTCGATGCCAAATCCGGAACAGAAGATTACAAAATATCATCAGGGGTTGCCCAAGGATCGATCATGAGTCTATTCGTATGGAATATAATGTACGACGGTCTTCTAAATCTGGGTCTTCCAAAAGCTCCGAAACTAGTGGGATACGCGGATGATGTGGCGCTCATTGTCGACCAACCCACATCTCCTCTAATAGAAATAGTGACTAACGACTGCCTGTCAAGAATTCTCACATAGCTTACATTAAAAAGGATGACGCTGGCTGCAGTAAAGACTGAAGCCATTCATAAAACGAGGAGGCGAAGATTTGACTGCCCTAGGCTATGGATTGGATGATGGACACATTATATCCATTGATAGACATATTATATCCATAGGAAGAAACCTAAAGTACTTAGGAGTTATGTTAGTTAGCAAGTTGTCATTCAAGCCACATGTTACTTAGATCACCGGGAAAGCATTGAATACATCAAGAAAACTGATATGGATTATGCCCAATCTTAGATGTTCAAGCCAAACAATCAGGAGGTTGATGACCACGGTTTCCTATGCACAATTGCTTTACGCTACTCCAATCTTTTTTCAGCAAGAAGTTATCGAATATGTTGGAGAAAGTACACCGAACGTGTTCACTAAGGTTAGATCGCTCGAAATCGACAACTGCATTATAGGTACTTGCGGGGATACCTAGATAGTGGCATTGCACTAATCCCAGAGGAAAAAAAACATTAACGATGAGAGCAAATCGCTAACAGACGAATACAGTATGAGAGACATAGTTCACATTGAAAGAGAAACGAGGAAACTTCACTTTCCGAAGTGGCATTAGTCATGGCAAAACTGTACCAAAGGCAGATACACACTTCGCATCATCCCGTGCATTGAAATATGGATAAACATAAAGCATGGAGAAATGAATTTTTATTCAACGCAAGTTTTTAGCGGACATGACAACTTCAGAGCTTATCTGCACCGTTCCACGTAAAAGAAAGCACAGTATGTAAAATTTGTTCAAAGGTGGAAGACACACACAATACTTAAGTGAGAACATTGGGAAAGTATTAGATGTAACCATGGCATACATACCCGTTCTGACATGGGTATACAAGATGTGATGAATGAGATGATGAAAACACGTGAAAAGTGGACCGGGTACGCAGTCACATCCACGATGTAATGGCAGGAAAAACGGCTTACCTGCGATGTCGAACCCTTCATCAATATATTTACATAGTGTATAGAGGAAGGGGTAGCAGACATAGAATGAGTACTGAATGAGGCAATTCAAGAATACCACCCGTAGGACCACTATTGACAGTGCGCTATCATTACGTCCATAAAAAATGTTCTTCAGTGTACACCCAAAGCCCACCTAGTCCGTCTAGTTTGAAACCATGCGTACAGATCCCGTTACCAGGGATGTTGAAGTTCCAATAGGTTCTAGTACGATTAGTTATTCAGAACTTTTCATCAAAAAGCGCGGATCAGGTAATGTGAAATCCATACTGCTTGGAACATTGGCCATTGTATCAAGGATAACACAGTGTCCGTAGGCGCCGCATGACCAAAGTGAAATCTACCTTAACCTCACAGCCGTAGTCGCAGCAATTTGTTTAGTCATGTCCACCAGACCACAATACCATATAGAATTATAGGTCCGACAACTAATGGCTCTCTTGCAGGTATATAGGGCAATAGTTTCCTTTCTTGCCATTTTCTTAATGTTCGATTTGAAGTCCAATTTCCTGTCTATTAGATCACACCGGTAATTTTCGCTTTTAGTAAATGGGACATTCTCTCCTCCCAAGGAGACAGGTGTCTCTGTAGGTAACTTGTATCTACTGCTGAAAAGAACTACTTCTGCCTTGGACGGATTTTCGCCTCTGATTTGTGAATTTATCCTACCGTAATAGGTTTCTACGAAATATTATTTTTTAGCTCAGCATTATAGATTTCTAATCATGTGATGTCCTTGTGGCTTTTGCCCCGTCAAAGAGTTTTCCGCAGATCTTCCTTAGATTAAGCAGTTCTCCACGCAGCTGCAGAATTCCACCCAGAATTTGTTTTGAGCCTTTCTCAGTTCGTCCTTATATTTTCTTAGCTTAGCCTTATAGATAGTCCCAATCGTGTGGTGCTCTTGTGGATTTCGCTCTATTGAAGAGTTTTCTGCAGACTTTCCTTACACCAAGCAGTTTTGGGGTCCACCATGGCGGTCGCTGTTTACCCCTTAGCTTGGCACTGAGACTTGCTGACACAAGCGAGTCATGCAGGACCTTCGAACGATTGAACATTTATCTGCAGAGAAATTTTGAATTTAAATTTTAGCTTTAAACAATTTTTGATAAATATCTATAAAATTGTAACTCTAAAACTTTTCTTGAGATTCCATTGCAGGATATTGTCCGGCTTTAGATCGTTGTTTAATGCTTTCTATTCCGATTTATTGTCCGATTTGGCCCTCTTTTACTTGTTTAAACTAATTATCTGTTAAGTGTATTTGTTGTATACACAACCAGACCTATTATTACGGCCTTTTTTGTCCCGAACGGTATACATGTTCGGTTGATGGTTTTTTTTTCGTCCCGGTCGCCTATGTTTTTTTCTTGAGTTGGATGTCACCAGTATATTTTCCTTAATTTGGATATCAAATTCTTACTCTACTCCGGTCCGCCAACGTGTACATTTGGGAGTCAGTCCCTCAGGAACTTGTCAAGGACGATATAAATGTCCTGTTAAAGCGCTTAGTCCCTAATATAAATCTCAAATACATACTCCAATGTCAAAGATTTTTCATTCAAGTCCAATTTTATCCCGTAGTCTTCTTTCATGTCTATTTTGTGTCGATGGACATATATGCCCACTTTGGGGGTTGTTTGGGCTTAAGGCGGCCCCCAAGTAACCCTTGGACCAAATATTTTATATGAGAGTTGTTTTTACTTCCAAAGACCTTTAATTTATACCCACACTACACTTTTATATGCCTTTTATTTGATACCCCTATTGTCACAATTGATAAATTCGTCCTGTGGGGGGGGTTTTAAGGGGTAGTGAGGCCCCTCAGTCACCAAAGAACAAGGCGCTAAATGAATTTTTTGGAAGGCTGGGGGACCCTTCGACTCTTGGGGGGCAAATTTTTGTAAAAAGTTCGAATTTTCTGGGGATCCATCCCCTCTCAAAACACCCCAAACAAGACTTATTCATTGACTATGGCAATATGGCGCTCAAATAAATGGTATTTGAGTGTAGAAAACGAATCTGATGTTTAAATGTGGACCAAGTGTTTGAGGGCCGCCCCTCCCCAAAAAACGCCGAAAGAGGACAAATCTAGGACCATAGCAATATGGGTCTCAAATGAAAGGATTTTGGGAGCAAAGCATGAATCTGATATCAATATTCAGGAAAAAGTGTTTATGGGGCCACCCCACCCTCATAACACCACCACAATGCAGACTCATTGCAATATGGGGCTCAAATAAGAGGTATTTTAGAGTAGAAAACGAATCTGATATATAATTTCAGGGCCAAGCCACTGAGTGACAGCCCCATGCCCCAAACCGGACGTGTTTGCCGACTACGGAAATATGGGGTCAAATGAACGTCCCACCCCCATAGCAACGCCCAAATAGGATGTATTTCCTCATCATGACAGTTTGGGTCTTAAAGAGAGTGGAGCTCGATATTGATTGTTTTTCGTGCCCATACCCCAAACCGGACATATTTACTGACTTTTGCAATAAGGGGTTAAAATGAAAGGTATTTGAGATTAGAAAACGGATTTGATATAACATATAAACATAAAATAAAGCCACAAAAGAAGGACTTTAATCATTTAGAGCACGATAACGAGTGGAAGTAATTACAAGACGGAGATAGGTGGCGGGTCCAAGCATTAGGGAAAGGGTTAGCTAATCGTTAGAATCTAACATTTCAACTACAAAGTTGCACTCAAAGGGAGTACAAAGTTTCTAACGAGAACTTCCATTATGCTAGGGCCAATAAACTTGGATCAAACAAGTGTACGAAATTAAAACCTAATGTTTTAATTGAACTCAAACATTGCCGGCCGCCTTGCAACATCGAGGCATGTTTCAACTAAACTAGTCTATAACTACGAAATATAAGGTGTATGTTCACAATTCTACACGTGAATCTTAAACGATGGCTGAAAAAGTGACCCTGTAGAGCCAGAAGAGACTCTCACGATTGACTTGAGCCAGAAGGGAACCTGGCGAAGCCAAAACAGACTTCGATTCCCCGAAAATATTAACGAATGATCGAGTAGGGACCTGGCAAAGCCAAAAGGACTTCGTTTCCTCGAAAAAAGAAACGAATTAACAAATGGGCCAAATAGGGACCCTCTAGAGCTAAAAGGAGACATTCTCGAAATGCCAGAGCGTTGTCATACGAATACTAAAACGAGTTGATCAACAAGACCAATGCAGTCTTAAGTCTTCCCACAACGGCGTTTTGCTTTCGAATATTTGTGACTCAGAAGTAATTGATGTTTCCAGTTATCCACACAAAAATCACGCCTATCAAAAGTTCGTTTGTTTCGTCATTTCTACCGATAGCAGTTAAGAAGGAACGAATATTTGCCGTAGGTATAGGACCTCTTAAAAACCTACCGTAAACACTACCGTAAACTAACAAAAAACCGACGGGATTCGAAACTGCATTTTCCCAGAAACATCAAATAACGACAAATTACACGATATTGATGGTAAAACTAAAGCCGTAATTTTTATCACAATTCACGAATTTGGAGAAGAAACTATTCTTAAACCACAAATTCCATCCGGCGAGGCCAAAACAGTGCCACTTATGCCCGATGCCAGACCACTAGTTGACCAAGCTGGAAGTTTGAACTATTTCGACAACTTTCAGTCAAAAAAGACTACTCTGAAGCAGGATCAATCAATGCTCGTGCATGATACGAAACAACATTGATCATAGCAGTACCCAAATAAATTGATATCCTCTGCGGTATGAAATACCTGTCGAGGTACACTCGCAGACGTAGTGGAAGGCTGCGATTGTTCCGCAGAGGGACAAGTTGCAAGTTGAAGACCAGCAATCGAATTGGTCAAATGTTGTGGATGGAAAGGATGTCGAACTCAATAGATGGGATTGAATTTATCCTATGTAGCAAAGTGTGATGCCACCGCCTACATATAGTGCAAAAATATATACTATTACAATTCAAAGGTTCGTGAGCTTCCACCAAGCAACTCTCTCAGGACGAATCAAAACTTTATGATTTTGCTTGTGTGGCAAACCATATTGGGTTGATAATGGATGATGGTTGGAAGAAGAATTCGTGAAATGATCCCGAACTTTTTCCGTTTGAACATGTTAAGATGAATAATCAGTTGTACGGTCACGAAGACACATAAAAATACGAATTTTTCATTTATCTAAGAGGACAAGGCAGATTTGTCTTTAATACTTTGTTCCCACAAAGCCTGCGTAATCTTCTGTAAATGTTTTCGACAAACAAAAACCAAAACAGGATCCCAATTATCCGGCAAAACAAAAGTTTATAACGCCCAAAGACATCAATTTATGCCGCGTTAAATCGTCTTAGTCCGGAGGAAGTCTCACTTGAAACTGTCGACATAGAGAAAAGGGGTTAATCTGGTGATGATCCTGAACACCCTTATTGACGTATGCATCTTCCAAAGCCCTCTATACTAGGGCAAAACTGCGATTGGTGAGCGGAAACTTTGACACGATGTCCCTAGTCATACCACTGGTCTGCGAACATGATGACATAAGCGCTCTACGTCTCTCAAATGTGAATTGTCTGTATAAACTGCTGGAAAACTGGGAATAAACTACCTTCAAATATATCAGTGTCACAAGGAGGCAACGAGAGACTTTGGACCATATCACTAGGAGGAGGACCTACTAACGCATCAACACTCCTAAAATTATACTTAGTATTCTTTGACCGTTCGGTCTCCCGAAGCCGTCTAGTTAAAGAACTGGACGTACTATCTATCGACATAAGGTCTTGCGTGTTCATAGGTGTAGCATACGCCTTGCGACCAAAAGTCCTGGCGGATATGCTTGAAGTATTAAATTTCATGCGGATAGCCTCATTCGTTCGAACGATATCACGATTTCGACCATCGCATAAATGGACGGACGTAAATTGACGATTGAGAATATATGTAATTTGTAGGGTCGACGATAAATTTTCGAGGTGTGACAAACGAAATGGCGAGAATTGCGAGGTGGTGGTTATAAAAAACAGCACTTTTTTGTGTCCGGAGTCGACTCCGGAATGGAGCAATTTTTCTGGAGTCGGAGTCGAGTCAAAATTGCTCGGCTCCGCAGCCCTGTTCGAAACAGTGAGCCTCCTTTGCAGATCCCCACTTAATGTTTGCGATGTTGGCATGTGTATGTTCGACATCAGTCAGAATATTCATACATAGATATTTTGTTAAGGCCTTCTCATTGTTTTCACAAGGCCGTTTCTGCAGTACAACGGCAATGAAATACATTCGATGATGTTAAAAATGAAGTCAGCTTTGCCAGTGTTGGTGTAGTTTTGTTATGATAAATTTACAATTTAAAAGTCAATTTAGATGTAACTATAAAAGTCTGCCATAAATTCAGTTGCTGAAAACTAACCAAAGGGAGTGATCATTGACTGTGTTTGTGCAACAAATTGATTGTTTTTACTCCCGTTTCTCCGTTTGCACGGTTGCGTTCATGTACCCACTTCATTCACCTCCGCTGCAAACAGTGTTGTTAATGGCTGAAGAACTTCATCCGAAAGGCAGCTCTTGCCATTGCTTATCCTTTGGTTATTCTTTGGCTTTATAACTGTGCGGGAACTTGTTGGTAGTCTCGTGAAAGAAATCAATGAATCAACGATGATGGGCATGGTGTTGTGGCTGGATCAGTGATAGGTGCCAGCCCAGCGATCGCCGACAGACGAAGTAACAGTCTATGCCACGAAACAAAGAGATTATGATGAAGACCTCAGGGGCAAAATATTCGTTTACTATTGACTTCTTGTTATCATTGGGCGTATTTTATTAACTTTTTAAAGTAATACTTTTTAGTCAGAATGGCAACCGAGAAGTGCTTTGGCCAAACGATGCCAATTCGTAGCACAAGTGTCGGACATCGTTGAGGACAATGTTGGCACTGTGTAAATGTTAACGTGGACATGAAGTTGCTCTACTGGCGTGGAGGAAGAAAAACAATTGGAACTAGTAGCAACCCATACATGACACGCATTCGCATCATGATTGTATCGGCATAGCGAGTAGTAAAATGATGTTGCAGTAACTTGCCGGCATACGAGATGTGCTTGGTACGACCCTTGACGCCACTATATTCAGTGCCTCAGAAAATGGTATTGGGTTGTCATACCATGGAAAGAGGTGACGCCTTTTCAGAATGTGTTAACTCAGTTCAAAGCTATGGAAATATATTTCAAATTACTACTGTATAAGTATAATGCCAGTATTGGAAGCACGCAGAACTGTACTACCGATTTCCAGGCATACATTTAAGTCAATTAAAAACTTTAAGTGTTCCAAGTTACTTACGTGAGAAGATGAATTGACACAGTGGTCCATTATACGTCAGTTCAAAGCCAGGAAAAAATCGAACGAACATACATGAAACTTCTTGTAATTGTAATTTATATCGAGTCATAGAATGGAAATTGGTTCAGATTTAGACATAGCTTCCACTATGTCTGTGGAATTTGGGCGAAATCGATGAATGTAGTTCTCATTTTGAGTAATATTGCGATAATATGACAATTGTTTTAATTCTTTCTAACGAAATTTTATTTAAATCGATTACAGATTACATCTGACCAAAAGTAGATGCCAGATATACACGTATAAAGCAGGGTATTATTGACGTGACCATCACAATTTGCCAATAATACGGGATTTACAGAGTAAAACAGCGGGATTTGGCGCGAAAACTATTCATAAAGGGCGGGACCCCTGACACCTTCCATATTCAGTAAGCGTTAACACATTTAACAACAAATTATTTGTTTCTTTTTTTAATTAACTATTCAATTTTAAAACTACATATATTCGCCCCGACGAATGGGCTGAACTTTCAAATATGTAATTTAACATTAAGGCCACTCTTGGTACAAAGGTGCGAGATAAGGCTGGATTTTTATACCCACCACTGAAGGATGGGAGTATAGTCATTTTATTATTCCGTTTGAAACACATCGAAATATCCATTTCCGACCCTATAAAGTGTATATATTCTTGATCATGTCCGTCTGTCTGTTGAAATCACGCTACAGTCGTTAAAAATAGGGATATTGAGCTGAAACTTCACACAGATTTTTTTTTTTTTTTGTCTTTAAGCAGGTTAAGCTCGAAGAAGGGCTATTTCGGACTATATCTTGATATAGCCCCCATATAGACCAATCCGCCGATTTAGGGTCTTAGGATCATAAAAGCAACATTTATTATTCGATTTTGCTGAAATTTGGGACAGTGAGTTGTGTTAGGCTCGTCGACATCTTTCTTCAATTTGGCCCAGATCGATCCAGATTTGGATATAGCTGCCATATAGTCCGATATCTCGACTTAAGGTTTTGCGCCCATAAAATTGGCATTTATTGTCCGATTTATCCAAAATTTAAGACAGTGAGTTGTGTTAGTCTCTTCGGCATTTTTCTGAAACTTGGCCCAAATCGGTCCAGATTTAGATATATCTGCCATATAGACCGATATCTCGATTTAAAGTCCTGGCCTCACAAAAGACGCATTTATAATCCGATTTCACTGAAATTTAACACAGTGACTTATGTTAGGCTTCTCGACATTCGTGTCGTATATGGTTCATATCGGTTTATTTTTAGATATAGCTACTAAAACGACCAATATTTTTTTAAACATAATTGAACAATGACTTGTACTTATTAGTATTTGGTCCAAATCGGACCATATTTCGATATAGCTGCTATGGGGCATAAGGTATGCATTTTTCACCGGATTTTGACGAAAGGTGGTTTACATATATTCCCGAGGTGGTGGGTATCCAAAGTTCGGCCCGGCCGAACTTAATGCCTTTTTTCTTGTTTAAAATTCTAGAACATACTTAAATGATACAATTACTCAACACAGCATTGCCTTTCACTTAAGACTCATTTGTTTATGCTAATTCGGAGCCATATTGCAGCAACAGTAGTTAGGTAAAAATACAAGAGAACCCTGTTATGTGCAAGACACCGAGTATACCAATAGAAATCATGAGTACTGTGGACGTTGCAAAATGGCGAATGTTTCACATTTGAAATACAATATACAATATAATTCATTATAGGATTGACATTTTGTGAGATGTTTTAAAGGATAAAGGGGATAATTACATTTGACCAACATTTGCACATTGATTACCGAGCATAATACCAATTGCAAGTTGGAATATAATGTTTTTGAGAGTGACAATTCTTCTTCATTTGGGAATTCCGTTATATGTTATTGCCATCTTGTCGTGTCAAAAAGCATACATGATTCAATTTGCCTTTTGTTGGCTAGAATGAAGAACGTCTCTTAGCAAGACAATTATTAAAAATTTAATTTTGTATCAAAACTTTTTATACATGATCTAAATCAAACCATTTTTGACTGTTTCCATTGACCAATAAAACACGTGCTAAGAACTGATTTTCCCTAAATTTTTAGGAAAATCAGTTCATAGCAAATACATTCTTAATCGAACACTATTTGTGTATAATTGCCATACACACCGAACTCCCGAATAACTCTTGCCTCCTAAAAAAGCAAATTTTTCCAAAGTCATAATGGTGTTTAAAATCCTTAATATTATGTATAATAATATATTATATTTTATGCTAAATGCATAACACATTATTGAATGTATTTTGGGGGATAAATAATTTGATATTTTATAAAAATAAAAATGTTATTAAATACATTAGTTATAGAATCCATTCTTGGAAGGCTATTCTACGTTCGGCTAGTGGAACAAATGTTCTGTTATAGCCAATTAAAGTAAAATAATATAATCCTTTCCATATACATACACATAGCCCATAAAATCTGCGTTCACCCGACAAACTTTTATGATTGGTTAAAGGAAACAAAATAAGGTTATAAATCAAATCAACTCTGTTAACATATATTTTTTCGTCATAATCCTAACATTAAAAAACAAAAACAAAATTCTAAGTTTGGTTAAGCACTTTCACTCTAGAGCGATTTAAATATGATGACAATTAAATATAAGCACCACAAAGTCTGCGCTCAGTAATTAAAAATAAACAAAAGAGTTATTTAAACACAAAATAAAAACATATTAACACATTCCTAATATTTGGAAGGATAGCCACGTTGTTTTAAGACTGCACTTAGTCTATTTGGCATGGGGTTTACCAACTTCTCTGTTTCCTCAGATGTTATTTTCGCCTATTCCGCCTGCATGACACTTCGTAACATCTCTTTGCTGGTTATAACGTGCTGACGAATTTTTTTTCTCCAATAGATCCCAAAGATGCTCAATGGGGTTGAGATCTGGTGATTGGGGTGGTGTTTTAAGCTGCTTTGGAGTGTTATATAGAAGCCAAAGCCTAACAACCTCCGATGTATGCTTTGGATCGTTATCTTGTTGGAACCAAAATGTCGTTGCTAACCCTAGTTTAGCAGCACTTTAAATTTTTTTTTCAAAATGTTGAGATAACCTCATTTATCCATTTTGGACTCAATAAATTCTAATTGACCCACTCCACTAGCAGCCATACACCCCCATACCATAACTCCACCACCACCACTAAATTTTGTTTTTCCAGCTCAGTCCCGGACTTGCGCCATACTATTTGCCGACCTTTAATGCCAAAAATACAGAATTTGCTCTCGTCGGAGAAAAGAATTTGTTTCCAGAATTCAGGAGGCTTATTGATGAAAGCATTAGCGAATGCAATCCGCTTTTGTCTGTTTATGACTGAATATGAATATGAATATACGAGCAACTCTTCCATGAAATCCAGCTCTATGTAATATTTTTCTGGCAGTTTCGGCACAGATGCTTTTTTATACCCTACACCATAGGATGGGGGTATACTAATTTCGTCATTCTGTTTGTAACTACTTGAAATATTCGTCTGAGACCCCATAAGGTATATATATTCTTGATCGTCGTGAAATTTTATGTCGATCTAGCCATGTCCGTCCGTCTGTCTGTCGAAAGCACGCTAACTTCCGAAGGAGTAAAGATAGCCGCTTGAAATTTTGCACAAGCACTTCTTATTAGTGTAGGTCGGTTGGGATTGTAAATGGGCCATATCGGTCCATGTTTTGATATACCTGCCATATAAACCGATTTTGGGTCTTCACTTCTTGAGCCTCTAGAGTGCGCAATTCTTATCCAATTGGGATGAAATTTTGCACGACGTGCTTTGTTATGATATCCAACAACCGTGCCATGTATGGTTCAAATCGGTCCATAACCTGATATAGCTGCCATATAAACCGATCTTGGGTCTTGACTTCTTGAGCCTCTAGAGTGCGCAATTCTTATCCGATTGGAATGAAATTTTGCACGACGTGCTTTGTTATGATATCCAACAATTGTGCCAAGTATGGTTCACATCGGTCCATAGCCTGATATAGCTTCAATATAAACCGATCTTGGGTCTTGACTTCTTGAGCCTCTAGAGTGCGCAATTCTTATCCGATTGGAATGAAATTTTGCACTACGTGTTTTGTTATGATATCCAATAACTGTGCCAAGTGTGGTTTAAATCGATCTATAACCTGATATAGCTGTCATATAAACCGATCTTGGGTCTTGACTTATTGAGCTTCTAGAGGGCGTAATTCTTATCCGATATGGCTGAAATTCTGCATGGCGTTTATTATTCTTACTTCCAACAATTTTGTCAAATAAGGTTCAAATCGGTTCATAACCTGATATAGCAGCCAAATAAACCGATCTGGGATCTTGACTTCTTGAGCCTCTAGAGGTCGCAATTATTATCCGATTTGCCTGAAATTTTGTACAACGGATCCTCTCATGACCATCAGCATACGTTTTTATTATGGTCTGAATCGGTCTATAGCCCGATACAGCTCCCATATAAATAAATCTTTTCTTATATCCTTTTTTGCCTAAGAAGAAATGCCGGAAAAAGAACTCGACAATTGCGACCCATGGTGGAGGGTATATAAGATTCGGCCCGACCGAAATTAGCACGCTTTTACTTGTTTAAACATTGTTTTAATATTTTCAACAATTTTGGTTGATGTTATACGAGGTTTGCTGCTTGCCATATTAATCACATTGCGCTCTTCTCTAACGGATAATTTTTTTGGACGCCCAGGCCGAGGCTTTGAAGTTATAATGCCGGTTTCTTTGTAATTATTAATTACGCGCTGGACAGAAGAATACGTTCTTCCAACTGTTCCACCAATATTTCTAAGGCTTTGTCCTTCTTTCCACAATTTAATAATTATTTTTCTTTCAGATATGCATATTTCCTTTCCTTTAGTTTCCATGTTTCCAAATTTATTAATTAAAAAAAACACGTGTAACTATCACTTGTTATGATAATGGACTGAAACTGATCAAAAATAAGAACAAACATCATAAAAAGTAACGGTACTTTCGATGTAAACAAAGTGAACGCAGACTTTTTGGTTTTCATAATTTCTTCTTATGAGACAAAAGTACCATTAGAACAAAATAGCAATAGCAAACTTGTATTTTTGTTTCCTAATTTAAGAAATATAAAGAAACAACATATACAACAAAACTTAACTTTATTTATTTTTTATGTTGTTTTTTAATCATATAAAAAAAAATTGTCACATGAACGCAGACTTTATGGACTATGTGTAGGTTAAAAACGTATTTTAAAACGAATTATAGGAATCATTATATATTCGAACATTTAAATATAATTTATTCTTTTCATAGGACATCTCCCGAGTTAAGAATTACGTATCCTGGAATTAACAAGCAATAGAAGCTATCGACTACCTTCTCATAAACCATTGATTATCTTTTCCCACTGGGAAGTGGCATAATATGAAAGCACTAGGTGGGAGTATGATAGATAAAAGTTGTATGTGTGAAATGTCGGGACCATTGTTGTAGAGGGGTGGCGTGGGGAGTTGTGTGGGTAGATGATGTGCTTGGTTTGTAATGCACGGAGGTCAGCCAATTGCTTATGCTTCTTCTTTAGACTACTCACTATGAAAAGGGTGCTTTTTTAGCTTTTAGATAGGATACACCAGTTTAAACAGTCAAATATCTTCAGTTTGGTCTATTATTTAATCATGAATCGTCTTACAAACGAACAACGCTTGCAAATTATTGAGTTTTATTGTCAAAATGCGTGATCTGTTAAGAAAGTTCATCGCGCCCTTCTTGTGTGTTCATTGTGTTCAGCGGCGAAGTTTTGTTTTGCTCAATGGGTACGTAAATAAGCGAATTGTCGATTTTGGAGTGAAGATCAGCCGGAAGCTTTGCAAGATCTACCATCCAGAAAAAGTCAGAGTTTGGTGCGGTTTACGGGCTGGTGGTATCATTGGACCGTACTTCTTCAAAGATGATGCGAATCGTAACGTAACTGGGAATGGTAAGCGCTACCGGGAGATGATATCCATCTTTTTTTGCCAAAACATGCAAAAGCTGTGTCAAATGCCACACAGTACGCGTAACAATGGACTTATTGAGAGGCGAGTTGGGTGAACTTTTTTTTTCGTTCGGGGATTTGACGCCTTAGAATGCTAGACTTTTTACGATAACGGCCGAAATGTTGGAAAGAAGTAAAGGGGTGGACCATTTGAGGTTCTGACACCGTCGAAATTCGCATGAAATAATCTTCAAACCTTAAATTATATGTACCGTACTATCGATTCCAATAAAGATGTCATGCATTTTTCTCAATTTTATATGTTTTTTAAAAAAACCTACCTATAGCTCTTAATAATTCACCCCAAATTTTGTTACTATTGTTTGATTCGTATTTTTTGTTTTTTAGTGGTCGGGATTTATTTTATGATGTTTTATATGTTTTTTAAAAAAACCTACCTATAGCTCTTAATAATTCACCCCAAATTTTGTTACTATTGTTTGATTCGTATTTTTTGTTTTTTAGTGGTCGGGATTTATTTTATGATGTTAAGATCCCTGCAGGACGTTAGGGGTAAATTCACACCTATTAACAAAATTACCGTTCATATTACCAGTCAATTTAGTCCATTGTCTGGCTCATTTGTCGTATTTTCTTTTTACAGAATGAACTGGTAAAAACACCGGTATAAATGCCCCTATGTTGGGGATAGGTCGGTTTTTTTCATAAGTACGCATTACTTGTTTTTGATGCTTTTCTTGTTGTACACGCATCGTGTTATAAAAAAACAACAACGACATTGAGCTGGGTGAGTTTTTTCTTTGGCTGCATTTTGACAATTTTGTTTGTTTATGGGCTATGGCAGCTATATCTAAATATAGTCAGACCTCAACCATATTCAGCTCGGATATCGGGAGGCTCCAAACAACTCATTGTTTAAAATTTCAGCGAAATCAGGTAATAAATAAAGCTTTTATGGGCTTCAGACCACTTATCGGCAGATCGGCCTATATGTCAGCTATATCTAAAAATAGCCCGATCTGAACCATATTTAGGTCCTATGTTGGGAGTTCTAAAACTACTCACTGTTTAAAATTTCTGCGAAATCGGTTAAATAATAATACTTTTATGGACTTCAGACCCTTTATTTGGAGATCGGTCTATATGGCAGCTATATCTAAATATAGTCCGATTTAATCCATATTTAGGTCAGATGTCGGGAGGCCTAAAACTACTCACTGTTTCAAAATCGGTTAAAAAATAATGTTTTTATGGGCTGCAGACCCTTAATCGGGAGATCGATCTATATGACAGCTATATCTAGATATAGTTCGATCTAAACAATATTTAGGTCATATATCGGGAGGCTTAAATTAACCCACTGTTTCAAATTTCAGGGAAATCGTGTAATAAATAAAGCTTTTATGGGCTTCAGACCCTTTATCGGCAGATCGGTCTATATGGCAGTTATCTAACTACAGTCCGTTTTGTACCATATTTAAGTCAGATGTTGGGAGGCCTTAAACTACGCACTGTTTTAAGTTTTATCGAAAATCGGATAAAAATTAAAGCATTTATGGGCATTAGGCCCTTAATCGTCAGATCGGTCTATATAGCAGCTATAGCCAAATATGGTCCGGCTTGGCCCGTTCAAGAACTTAACCAGCGTGCATCAAAAAGACCTTTTTCTGGCAAATGTCACCTCAATATCTCAATTTTGGAAGGCTGTAGAGTGATTACAACAGACGGATAGACTGACAGACGGACAGACACACGGACACCGTTAAATCGTCTTAGAATTGTACAAAGATCCGAAATATATATGCTTTGTAGGGTCAGAAATTGATATTTCGATGTGTTGCAAATGGAATGACTAAATGAATAAAACCCTATCCTATCCTACGGTGGTGGGTATAAAAAGTATAGTTATGAACGATCCTGCTCAGTCACTCAGTGCAGTATTTTTGTTTAAGGGGCCATGTCTTTTTTCTTCTGTAAATACCTGTTTGGTTTTGTTTATATAGACTCAAAGACGACTGAATCGATTTTAATTATATTTTCACAGAATGAAGGGACCAAAATCCAAGGTGCAAATAGGTTAGGTTAGATTAAATGGGTCGTCCACCAAAGGTGAGTTAACTCGGAGGCCAGTTTGGCCCATTGTGGTACCCAAGAGAGAAAGGGAAGAAAAATAAAGAAAATGTGAGACCTCGTACTAGGTCGTAGAGGTTGTACACGAAAAAAAGAAAAAGGCAGGAGGAGTAGTGAAACCCGAGCGAGAGGTAAAGAACCACCCTTCCTTACGCAAGCACGTATCTACTTGCGCCGGAGCCTGTGGCACCCCCCGTCGGGACCATCCTGTTCCCTCAACAAACCTCAAGAGAGATATCAGAGGTACGTTCCCAAGTTCACCCAGATCACAGAAGAAAAGGCTCCCCAGAAAGGAGAGCCTACGTCGCTTCAGACCCGGACAGTAACACACTCCATCTCAAGTGCTCAATAGTCTCCTCCTCATCCTCATCGAGGCAACTCTAACAGATGCGGTATCCCTATGCGGCTAGTCCGGTTAAGACCCCTGTCAAAGTACTCATTGACTTCTTATCGAACGCCAGCAACTCCCTCGTCCTCCTCCGGTTGATGACCGGCCGTAGCGCCTTCGCAGTCCGGCAACCATCTACCGGGTCCCACCTCGCCACCGACGCCGCCCGGGCCATCCCATCTACTGTATTCAGTAGCTCGACAAATGGCACGGCAAGACCGATGGCTGGTCCGCCCGGCCCAAACGAAACCCTCCTAGCGCCCTCTCATTTTCTGGAATCCCCTCATGCCCAGGAACCCATGTCAGCGTTACATCGTGAGTCCGGAGCCTATCCAGGAATTCCAAACAGTCCGCCACGCATCTCGACCTCACCATTCTCGACCCTAAGGCCTTGAGCGCCGCCATACTGTCCACATAAATTCTGAGTTTCGAGGGCGGTAAGCCCCTTGCCAGAATTTCTCTTGCGGCTATTGCAATGGCGCAGACCTCTGCCTGGAAGACCGTACACTCGTCCGGCAGTCTCAGAGACACTGATATTGAGTTCATCAGAGTAGACCCCAAATCCAGTCCCTGACTTCATCTTGGAGCCGTCTGTGTAGATCGAGGTCTCATCCTCCTCAAGTACACAATCCGCCACTCTCAGGAAAACGAAACGCGAATGACCTTACTCCAGTCGGCACTGGTGCAGGGAAGTCGGAGATCCTCCTCAGTCTACCCTCCGTATCCATAACATCCAGAATCGAACTGTGGCCGCAACCATCCTCCTTCAGGATGCCGAGCTCTCTCAGCCTAAGCGCGACTTTGGCGGCGCAGTTCCAAATATAGGCCCCAATGGGCTGCATAACCAGAATCTCCTCCAGGCCTGCCTGCGGTGCGGATCTCAGCGCCCCTGTGATGCCGACGCAGGCCAGTCTCTGGACCTTCTCGAACACCTTCGCACGCGTCTTTTTCCCTATGGCGACCCACTATACCCGTGCTCTATAGGCCAGTACTGGTCTTACGATGACCGCATACATTTAATAAATCATCTTGGGAGTCACCCCCCACTTCCTGCCGAACTTCCTCCTGCAGGAGTAAAAAGCGCACAGTGCCTTACGGCTTCTTTCCTCGGTGTTCCTCTTCCGGGACAGTTTCGAATCGAGGTCTTTGCCTAGGTAAGTCGTCTGCTTCGACAGCCGCTGGGTGACCCCATCCAAGGACGGTAGTCTGAACTCCGGTATCTGATATCTACGCGTAAAGAGCACCAGCTCCGTCTTCCCTGGGTTGGTCCTCAACCCATTTCTGATAGCCCATCGCGTCAATCTCCTCATTGAACCATCCATGATCTCGCTGATCGTCGACAAAAACTGGGCTCTGACCAGCAGCCCCATAAAGATCCATCAGGATTTCATTAATCACGAGGATCCACAGTATCGGTGAGAACACCCCTCTTTGTGGCGTTCCTCTGGTCTCTTGCCTTCTGACCACAAAACCTCTAAAATCTTTGCATAAATAATGCTGCCATAAAGCATATTATTTGTCCATTGGGAGATTAAGGGGTGAATTCCCATGCGGTCCAGTGCGGCGACTATCACCCCAATCTCTACATTATTAAAAGTCCTCTCAATATTCAAGAAGTCCGCCAAAGTGTACTCCTTCTGTCGGAGAGACATCTCGACCTCCAGTATCACCTCGTGAAGGACCGTCTCCACCGACCTGGTTGAGGTATGCGTGCTGTGCCCCACTGAAGTTCTCCGGCGTCAGTCCCCCTCTCACCTTCAGGTCAATCAGTCTTTCCGGTGAAAACGATGACAGACTAATAGGCCTATAATTCTTCGCCGTACTCTGGTTTATTCTTCCCGTCTTGGGTATAAAGACCACCTTCACTTCCCTCCATGCCCTTAGTATGTAGGACTATGCTAGGCTCGCCCTGGTCAGAATAAGGTGCAAATAGTGTACTTAAATTTTTGATATCAAATGGGCGGAACATTACCTAATTTTTTAAAACCTCTTTATCTCGGAAATGGGTGCATAGATTTAAGCCATATTTTGCTTACCTCCTTATGATAACCCACAATGCGAAACTGGATTAAAACCTTGGGTTGGCAGCCGAAACACAAACTTATCATGTAATACGATTGAGACAAATGGCTGTCAAATGAGAAGTGTTTAAAAGTACTGTACGACTCTGATAGTAAAAATTGCCCCAAAGTGTCTGTGCCGCACCTTCCTCCAACAACCCCCAACACTACATGCTTAACGTTTGGGGTAATATTGAAATCATATAAAAAACTTCGCCCGAAGTGTCTGGGGATATTCCTCCCTCTCTAGAAACAGACTTGTGTTTGTGTATACCGAACGATGTTGAAAAGGTCTCAAATGAAAGCACTTGAGAGAATGTTGTATAAATACTTAAGGCAAAGTATCTGGTGGACTCACTCCAAAAACCCCCAAAACAGTGTAGATTACGAAACTGATATTCATATTGGGGACCAAGTGTCTGAGTGGGCACATCCACACACATAACACTTTTCAACGGGACAGTAGAGTAGAGTAAAAATTTTATATAGTTTTGTTTGTTTGTACTGTATAGACGTAAAACTTGAGTAGAGTAGGGATAGGCTATATAATTTATAGTTATGGGAAGGGGTTGGACCCTCGTTATTACCCCGAAAACATAATCCAAAATTGAAAACAGACGAATAGGAACAATATGGAACTCAAGTAAAGAATTTGTGGCGTATAATGTTAAACGTGTATCAAAAATGGTGTCAGGTCTCAGTAGGGCCGTCTCGTCAGAAACCCCTGTAGCGGACATGGAGACCGATAGGGACAATATGGAACTCAAATAAAGGCAATTATTGAGGAGTAGAACATGACCCTAACAACAAAATTTACCGAAACGTCACAGGAGGGCCAATAAAACGGAAAAGTAGATACGAACGATATGGGACTCGACTGGAAAGTATTTTAGTAATAATACGAATTTGATATTAATATTCTGCCCCTTTCCAAACGAACAAGTCGGTATCTCCAAAAGAACAAGTCGATCGAGACAATATGAGGCTCAAAAAAAACGTCGTTGGAAATGGAGTACGAATCTGATATCAATTTTTGACACCAAGTGTATAGTTGCCGCCGATTCTGAAATTAACTCCCAAGACTGATATGTACATCGACCAGGACAATATGAGACTTCAATTAAAGTTCTTAGAAAGTGGAGTACGAATATTAGGAACGAATCGTCTAGGGTCCTCCAAATATCTTTCAGGCGTAGGACTTAAACGAAAGGATTTTGAAAGTAATGAATGAATCCGGTATCCGAATTTGGGGACAAGTATCGCAAGTATCCCGCCACAAAATCCCATACCAACCGACCTACACTAATAAGAAGTGTTTATGCTAAATTTCAAGCGGCTGGCTTTACTCCTTCGGAAGTTAGCGTGCTTTCGACAGACAGACGGACGGACGGACAGACCGACGGACATGGCTAGATCGAGATAAAATTTCGCGACGATCAAGAATATATATACTTTATGGGGTCTCAGACGAATATTTCGAGTAGTTACAAACAGAATACCCTCCACCATAGGATGGTGGTTTGTTTGTATGTTTGTGTGCTCCTTATAGACTCAGAAACGGCTGAACCGATTTTCTTGAAATATTCACAGATGATGCATAGTGACCCCGTGGTGAAAATAGGGTACTACATTTTTTGATATCTGAAGGGGGGGCGGACCCTCCCCCTTACCCTAATTTTCAGAAACGCCAGATCTCGGAGATGGGTGGCGCGATTTATGCGAAATTTTGTGTGCTCTCATATAGTACCCTAAAAATAAAAATTTGGTATCCACATTTCGGATGGGGTACCTAGGGGGCCGCCCCACCCTAAAACGTACCAAACATATATTTAGACCAATCACGACAATATGGGACTCAAATGAAAGGTATTTAGGATAAGAAAACGTTTCTGATATCCAATTGTCGGACCAAGTGCTAGGGGGACCACCCCAAACCCCAAAACACCCCTAAATCGGACATATTTACCGACCATGGCAATATGGGACTCAAATGAAAGGTATTTGCGAGTAGAATACGAATTTGATATCCAAATGTGGGA